>NC_091122.1:126351954-126651954 GCF_040183065.1 Periplaneta americana | reverse complement strand
ATTTTGTCGAAGTTCCAATTGACTTCAGATCAAGAAGCCATGTAGTCCCTACTCTTAGTGAAAACCACTCACATCTTCGTCTGACTCTTCCCTTCTCTTTCCTTTCGCATGAATGACAATTTTTTTTTTTTTTGGCCTAGTCAAAAGTGCCGTTGTTTTGGTATTGCTAGTTATTTGGGTGCCGGATATGTGGGAATTTACTGTATATGAAAAATATGGTTCGAATAATTTATAATGTAGAAAAAAGGATATAAGCTTCAGTGTTTAAATTTAAGGAAAATTTTGCTTGTCTTACACTTCTATATCAGAAAATAAACCCAATGGAAGAAGAAGAAGAAGAAGAAGAAGAAGAAGAAGACGAAAGTATTGACGATGATGATGGTGGTAGTAGTGTTGAAGATTTTGCTTTGCATTGTGCAGGACCGTAAGCCCTTAAGTTATTTTTTCTGTTGCAGTTAGGTTTCAAAGTAAAATGAAACTCACAAAAACCTCATCCATTACCCTCATCCGATTGAAGTCTTTTGTTCATAACATTTACAACAAGTTTGCAAGTTAAGTTGTGTAAAATATAGACTATGGCAGATTTCATCTCCTTTGTTAATAACATTACATAATATTATTCTCTCTTTTCTCAGATAATATGGTACCATTAACTTTACTAACCTGTTGATTTTTGTGCAATTCTGTAGTTACGTCTAGAATGTATTCCTCACGAGCTAACGGCATGGTGAAAGTGTCACCTTCTACTATACAATACAATGAGAATTCCTCCATCTCCATCTCTCCACCTGTTACACCTATTACTGTGCATAGCTCTTCAATCACATCCTGAAAAAACAATAACAGAGTACTAAAATTAAAATATACAATTTAAATATGGATATTCAGCAAATTTTTAACGTGGAATACTTTGTAACACCAGTAATTTCTGGGATCACATTTTGATGGATCAGCGCACACATATCAGGTGTTCAGAGCTAAAGTGGATCAAGTCCATGAGAAGTAGTTTTGAAATAATAGAACTTAAAGTTAACTTTCTTTAGTGGATTATCTAATTTCAGTAGCAATAATTTTATTGCTCCATTCTCAAATTCTAGATTTATAAAATATAAAAAATTGTGATGTTAATTGATGCAACGCTTTGGTGACTTGATCCACTATGGCTCAGAACATCGTGAACAAATAATAATCTGAGCCAAAAGTGACTGGTGTCACCTACCAGTAAATGCTTGGAATTAAGACTTGATTCATTACTGCTCGGAAAAGATCCAACTTCAAATAATCAGAAAATGAATTAAACTCAATTTATGAAAAATTGTGACTTGATCCACTTTAGCTCTGAACGCCTCAATATTAAGTCTTATTCTTGAATTTCTTACAAACCGAATTTTAATGCTTAGGAATTCAGGAAATCATTATTATGATATATTTTCCAAGTACCGGTAAATATTTCATTCAAATCCTACAGTAGGGTAAACATTAGTAATTTTGTGATAATTTCATGAAAATTAATTTAAAATGCAAATGTGTAAATATATCCTTATTCTGATTTTTTCATCTAAAAGACGATAATTTGCTGTACAAATTTGGAGACATAAAAGATTGGACACGTTCTTGAACAAGTGCCAAAAACCACTTTTACAACTTAAGCTAAAAGGTTGGTTATTTCGTGATAACCTTGGTAATTTCGTGATATTACATTGATAATTCCGTGAGAGATAGAAGAATTGTGAAAAAATTCATTAAAGTCACATGAAATTCTCATTTATTGTTACAAGACTTCAAACAAAATAATTCCGTCTTATATTTGTAGCAAGAAAACATAGAAATACACATCAACACATAATAAGAATGAAATCAAAGTAAAAATTGAAATTGAAAAAGGATCTTCTTTGTCCTGAAAGGGTGAACACTTTTATTACGGATTTTACTATAGCCTATATTACTAGGGTAACTCCAAAAGTAATGCATAACATTTATTTAAAAATTATATTTTTATTCTACAGCTTTGCTATTTTCACAGAATGTAGATACATCCTTTAGGAACAAAATATCACTTTTCCACATAATCCCCGTCCCTCTCAACTGCATTACGTAACCTAGGAACGAGGGCCTGTAGACCAGCACGGTAAAAGTCTGGACCAACACATCTGAGCCACTCTTTAGCAGCGTGCACAAGGAAGTCATCTTCTAACCTCTTTCCGCCAAGGGATCCTTCAGTTTACCAAAGAGATGGTAATCGCACGGTGCCAGTTCAGGACTGTAAGGCAGATGTTTTAATGTTGTCTATCCGAATTTTCTGATCTGGGCTGTGGTATTGTGACTGACATATGGGTGTGCGTTGTCGTGCAATAGCAGAATATCCTGCTTCTCCCGATGTAGTCGAACACGACTCAGTCGAGCTTGAAGTTTCTTGAGAGTTGCCACATATGCATCAGAATTAATGGTGGTTCCATGTGGCAAGAGTCCTTCTGAATCGAAAAACACAGTAGCCATAACTTTTCCTGCCGAAGGTGCACTTTTGAATTTCTATTTCTTTGGTGAATTTGCATGATGCCACTCCATTGTCTGTCTCTGTCTCCGATCCAAAATAGTGGAGCCATGTTTCATCTTCTGTCACAATTCTTGCAAGTAAGTCATCAAGCACTTATCATTGGCGCTTAGCATGATAAAAAATCAAACAGATGCTACAGTGAACCCACTGCATCCCCCTTTTCTTTTTTGTTATCACATCTTATCTTCAGATTTCTAAAACTCGTATTGTAATACCATTTTTAAAATAGTATAAAATGTAACGCTTAATACTCAACAAAATTTCGCCTCAAACAGCTAAGATTTCTATCAGTAAAGCTAAGCCTATATAGCGACTATAGATGTATCTAAAATTCCAAAAACATTTCCTAAAATTTCATTAAGATATAATAAATCATTGTACCAAATATCATATGCTTACTTTTAGTTATAAGCCTGTAATGTAATTACAAACATCCACAAAATTTGTACGCCTGAGAAGTCGGCGCTAACTTGCTCTCTCCAAACATAAAAGCTCACTGAAGCAGCTACAATAGTCACACTAAGCGTAGCTGTACGTTTCTGGAAACCAGACAACATATGCAATTCCTTGGCGGAAATTTGAATCTCGTAACACCATTCGTTAGTTCAGGAAAGCGCAAAGAAAAAGTATCACGAAATAACCACTGCCACGAAATTACCAATGTTTACCCTATTTGTAGTATGGTTTATCCGAGCCCCTACAGCCGAGGCTGCGCAGAAGTTTAGAGTAGGGACAAATTGAAGCTTGCGTCCACCGCCATGCTTTGGGAGAAGCACCGGCTAGCAGACGGCTGCACTATACAATGCTGAATGTTTAATATATACCCATATGTTTAGTGTCTCTTATAAATCAATCTGAATGGATAAATGAAAAAAAAAATCTTAATAACAATTAAAGTGACCACGTTAAAGACATAATCAAGCTTAGTTACCGTTAGTTTGACATGAAATGAAAGAAAGCTGTAACAATTTGATAACGTAACTAAAGATGTTGTATAGTTATTTGACAACATATAGAGCGAACAGAAATACAAATGCATATTGTAGTAATAGTTCAGATGAAAAGAAAATTATCAGTATTAACTATTAACAAAATACTGCCTGTATAAGACGTTAAATTAGGCCTATATTGTAAACACGTTTGCTTTGATGTGGACGAGAAATGAACAGTTATTATTTATTCGCTTCCATATCACATAATATACTCCTACACCTGTAAAATAGAAACACGTACCTAATATTTTAGTTAGAAATATAAGTAGGCCTACCATGTAATAGCTTATTATCACAGCTGTAGTATGAAATAAACGTCACATGCATGAATTAATCAATTAGTCATGTAATAGAACTCAGGCCTAGTGTACAGAACATCTTGCCTATTGATTAATTATTATTATTATTATTATTATTATTGACTCCATTAAATATTGTCTTACAACATTTTTTTGTAAAGTCGTGTTGTACTGGTAACCTTAAGCTGTGTGCTGACATCTGCTCTTTATGTAGTACTTTCTCTCCTGGCTGTGGCTTAATTGCAACCCACTTCTGAGGTTGGGAAGCCTGGAAGGCGGAGTTACATTACCCCGATGATGTGATAGGATGATTATGATAATGTAGTGCCAGGAGAGGTCTTAAATCAAACTTAACCTAAATTCCAGACCATGGACGAACACAGGAATAATCCCCTTTAAGGAAAAATTCCGAACCCGGGACCTCATGAACTATAGCCAGAAGCTCTGACCACTAGACCATGAGGCTGGTCAGTAGAGAAATTATAGAAGTGTTTCTGTGATGATTGTTGATGATATGATGATGATGATAATAATAATAATAATAATAATAATAATAATAATAATAACAACAACAACGATAATAAATAGTAAGTGATAACGAAATGAAAGAAACTGTCGTAAGTGCTGCATATTGTAATACATTCCGCTAAACTGCGTAAATTTACCTGAACGACAGTGGTAGATTTCGTATTGACAACTCTTTCTGTTCCACCAGGTAACCTGTAGATCTGACGTTTTGAGTTACGACCAGCACTAATCGCTGTGATTTCTTCTACACTTGGCACATTCTTTCTTCCACCATATTTGAATGTTTTTCGAAGGTTCTGAAGACATACTGTCGCAGTACCTGTGAAGAAAATGTATTAATTGTTAATAAAATCTTATACTGAATCCTTCTCTAAGTTTAAAATGGGAAGCAAATGAATAGGCCTACAAAGTGAGGCAATGTATATTTATGTAAAATGATAATATTATTAGAGTGTCACAGACAATTAAATTTGTGAATATAACATGTTTCGTTTCCAAACTAAAATATGAAGTTTACAACTTTTTTATTATACATATTATCACAATCTTCATTCAGTTCTTAAATAAAACATATTAATTGTTAAATCCATAAAGATGATTTCTCAAAATTTATGCAAGCCCCTTTATAGAGATAATAGCCAATACTGTATGTAGAAATTAAGGGTGTCCCATGAAGAACGCAATTTTTAATTTAATTTGAAGCACAGTTTCGTCTTCAAAAAAGTATGGCCCAATTAGTCCACCTGCCCATAATCTGCACCGCACACTGACTCATTCTGGATACAGCGACTTCTCACGGATCATGTGAAGATTCTCCATCCCCCAAATCTGACAATTTTGTTTATTCACATGACCATTATGCTGGAAGTATGCCTCGTCAGTGAAGATTATTTTCTTATGAAAATCACTATCCTATTCTTGTTTTCTCAATATCCAATTGGTAAATGTTTGATGCTTCAAATGGTTCATCAGCTTCAGCTCGTGTGTTAGTTGGATCTTTAAAGGATAATATGCAAATCTTTTGTTAAAATTCGCTGCAAACTGCTTTTTGGAATGGCCAATTGTTGAGAAAGGCGGTGAATCAACTTCATTGGATAGTAACGCTCTGTCTGACAAGGGTGACAGTCTCTGCATTCTTTATGGGACACTCTTTAGTTACATTATTAAACTATTTCATATTAAATTAAATGTAAACAGAAGCAGCTAACAGCTTATCTATATAAGGTAACTTAGACCAATATCCATTTATCAACACAATTTGGAAATAATACATACTGTTTTTGTAGTTCCTTTTATCACATGAAGTGTCAGTTGACATCTTCTGATTTTTGCCTATATACTAGAACCAAGCTTGAATATACCTGTAGTTCATGCATTTTTAAAAAAGAACCTAACAAGGTTAGTTACACGTTTGTAAGATGTCAATGAGTAATACAGTCAATTCCGGTTATAGTACTATATCCGAGGTTCACTAAAACCGAAGTGTCTGTTTTTATACTACTGACGTTGCTATACATACAGTCTTAATGCCCATTTGGGACAGACCACGTTCAATATCAGTACTAATGTTCGCTGTACCTTCCAACTTAAACGCTTTACACTTTGACATCCTGATGTTCACAGTTCGAAACTTGTAAGTAATAGGCCATGTAAGTAGTAAGCACTGACCGATTTCGCACCTCTTCCCACTAGAGTTATGCTACTGTGTACTCGGCCTTGGAATTTCCCAGGGTTCACTTTTACAAAGATGCGGAAGAAAGAGTTGAGGACCATTATACTGTAATCCTTCTTGTATTTACCCTTGGTCATCAATCTACTCCCTTTTACAAAAGAAAACACTTTCTGTTCCTATTCTTCTAATAACCTCTTTTAAAGGAGTCAGAACTACAATCCTTTCTTTATCCCTCACTGCGTACACTATTCTCTTTAACATGTTTCAAGCTGTCCAGGAAGCTAACAAATCCTTTGTCTTTCAATGCACTTAAGAAGTAGAAGGTTTGAGATTTTGTTCTGAACATATTCTTGAAAGTTTATAGGAGAAAGGTTTTCTTAAACTGCCATTTTGGCCAGTTTAAAATTACATTTTCTTGGGGAAGTTATAGTTTTAGGTTCACTATAACCGAAGAGAGGATTCACCATAAACGGAAATATTGAAGTACTTTTTAATGTATGGGATCAGGGCCAACGATTTAGGTTCACTTTAGCCGAATGTTCACTATAACCGAGTTCCCCATATCCAGAGCTGACTGTAAGCTTACATGGTAATCCTTTAGCACAAATTTTGTTGCATCCGAGAAATATTATTGAATCTGTCTACTCAGACATCAGTGTCAATCTGCAGAGAATTCCACAGTTTCTTGCTTCCTAGACTGCTCGCTGCAGGAATACCATGAAATATGACACAATATAGAATTGTAGAAGATTTCTGTTAATAATAAAAGTGTAATATGAATTACGGAGAATGAGATAATGAAGGCAGGGTAAAGAGACTCGGTTTATCTCTTGTTTTGTGCTCGTGTAATTGGTCCTGCAGGACTCAAGTATGCATGACGCGTCAAACTTAGGGGATGAAAAGTTGCAGAAAACATGTGACTACAATATAGTCAACAGCATTACTGACGAGTGAAATGGTTTTCTGACGAGTAGCAGAAACTTTCTTTTACTCACAACAACAATGAAAGAGGTGAGTTTATAAAATCCCCATCCAAATTCTTTTCAGTTCCATAAATAACAGTCACAGGCAATAGGGTTCTTACATCTAGTTTAAAATAAAAGCTCCACGTACCATGGTACGCCCGCCGTTTGTCATAAGCTGCTGTCTCCAGGTACTTGAACAGGTATGGCTTGAGTGTGTCAGAGCACACGAAGTAGGCAGCGACAATGCTGAATAAACGCCATCCTCGCTGACACGAGTCTGGTTTCATGGATTTGTTGTTCGTTGTCTGCTTCATCAACTGACAGTACACCTCATCTCTCAGAGCTTCATGTTTGTGGCAGTGCTGCAATAAACGATGTTATATAAAGCATACATATTTTTGTCATTACAAAATTAGTAATATCTATTAGACATTTATTTTATGGAAATTTTCTTCACATTATCTGAATTTCTTTTCAAGTAAGAAAGTTGGTAAGCAGCAAACTTTGTTTTTCACATTAGATGGGGGTTCAAAGTAAGAGAAATGTTGAAAAAGAATGGAAATTACTTTTAAAAGTTATTGCCATTCAAAATATTTACTGGTTTCTGAGGTATGGTGAGTTAAACGACTATTGCGATAAAGGAGTAATAGTCAAACAAAAAACGAAAAACGGAAGTCAGAATCTAGAAAAAAACTTATCTCATAGCATCTTTGTCACTGCACAAATATTTTGTTAAGAAACAATCTGGTACCTGATTAAGACGTGGCTGGACCTCTACAAATTTCATATTCCATAATGCAATATTATATATCTTTTAATTAATTATGGACAGCATTCTTACCATAAGAATTGTGTAGACACACTTGACTTCGGTAGAATCTGGTGCCATAGGCAGGTCACCCATGTAGCGCATGACTGCAGCAAAGCATTCTACAGCCAGTTCGCTCAGTTCGCCAGGTTCTAAACGAAGCAGTGATTGCTCTATTGGAATAGAGCTGAATTTCACCAGATCGACCTGTAAGAGAAACAGCTTGTGACTAATCTTATGTGACAAAAGACAATTTTAAGCATGATTTCATCACAACCCACAGTCGATCACAAAAATGGATCCTTAACCGAAGTATTTTTAAATATGTTGTGTCTGATACGTATTATCTATCACAGTTTTTATTTGATTGCAGTTAGAGATATGGTACAATTTTCCGAAGTACTGAATTACTGCGAGCATTGCAAATTTAAATTTTAATTAGCCTTGAGCACTTCAGCCAGAATTAGTCAACTTGCCTTTGTATGCAACATATGATATCCAACCAATTCCATTTCTTTTGTAAATGTTAATGACATTAGGAATAAGTTGTACTGTGTTTCTTATTCAGGCATTGCTGTAGCCTTGTAATGTAGATGACTTGTGCGAGAGAGTGATGTCTCGTGTGAGAGAGGCACGGTGATACCACAGTCTAGTATATACAGTCACGAAGCTCAATAGCAAATATGCATCCATAGATAGTTGCTAACCACTAGGATCGCTACTAACACCTCATTACAGACAATGTGAAATAGTACCGGCACAGTCTATTGTTCCTAGCACCCTCACAACTCAAGCTTCATGACTGTATATACTAGACTGTGGTGATACTGGAGACAGAGGAAGGGAGAAATCAGTTTCCCACTGCGTTAAATATTTATCACATTGTACTCCTAAGATATCGTGCTGAAATTTCTATGATTAATAGGTGAATGACTGAGAAAAGTATAGAAAAAAATTCGAAATCAAAATATTTTTTGAAAACAGAGAGAAAAAATAATAACTTCAAAATAGACATTTACATCTTCAAAAGTTGGTAAGCGGCAAACTTTTTTGTTTTTCACGTTAGATGGGGATTCAAAGTGAGAGAAATGTTGAAAAAGAATTGAAATTACTTTTAAAAGTTATTGCCATTCAAAATATTTACTGGTTTCCGAGACATGGCGAGTTAAACGACTGCTTTCGCTTCGTCAAAGGACTCAAAACTCAGCCTTTTGTCTGTTAAAAGAGGAAAAACGCTGGAATATTTAAAAAAATAAATAACTCGTAAACTCTAAATATCAATTGTGAGTGGTTTGCGTAAAATACAACCTTTTGTCTTTCTTTTATCACTACCACTTGCTACCATCCATAATAGCCATAACTAATAAAACTAATATATCTTTATTCATCCATATTCACGTATATTAAATACAGATAATATGAACGACAAAATGTAATATAAATATTCTTTCACATGAACGAGAAATGACCTGCTTTTTGTGCAAATATAAATACAGAGGAAGAATGATAACAAGAGTGTGTCAGCTTGACCATATGTGTTTGTTTTCTGTTTGCTTGTATCTACGTGTCTTGAGTGATGCAAGCGTTCTAAACAATAACACTACTATTCTAGAATGCGTTAAGATCGAACACTGCACTATAACACATATCCTTGTAATAATTGTACAGAGGGAATAGTTTGACCTAAAATTAGGGTTTTTCTTCGGACGTACTTATAAATGCATTCTCTTTATATCTGGCAAGCTATTAATTTCATAATTGAATAAATGCCCGACTGCCAATGTCCCCTTTGATAACGATATTCCTTTATTAGACAAAGCTGCACTCCTATGATTCACGGGAGCTGTGAAGCTGCTGAAGATCATATGCAGGAAGTGTGCTGCAGAGAATAAAAATGAGAAAATGGCCTGCAATTTTTCATAGAATCCTCTCATTCAGAGGCAAATATATTTTATATTATTGGTATTCCATTAGTCTGGGACACTGGATGTTCGGCTTTACTATTCTGAAGGACGCTATATTAAAGACTTTTCTTATAACCATTAGACCTCCGAAAAAATTCTGGTAACTATAAACAGTGGTGATATTCAAGAAGTTTAACAACCAGTTCTCTCATGTGTACCCTAGATCATATATACCCAGATTGCTCGGCCTTATAGGCTTTGACGGTAACAACTTTTGTCAAGTTTACTATGCTGCCATCTGGTTGTTACATAAGGAGTCACGTCATAACTCCCATTTGAATTGTATTAGCGACTGTATTGCCTCTCGTGTTCATTTACAGCGGACGGGTGGCAATCCTGGCAGTTGTTCTCTTCAAAGTGCTGCTGATTTTAACATAGGGATGAGCAATCTGTTACATTATATGATCTAGGTGTGTACCTATGTTTATATTAAACATATACGGTATATGGCATGGTAATTTCAAATATTATCTAGAAATAATTTAACAACCGATTCGTTCGAGCAGGCTGAATATCACCACTGACTATAAATGAGGAGCAACCAATCAAAACATAAATTGTCACATATCTTTAAAAAAAAGTCACACATTTAAAAAAAATAATTATAGAAGTTATAACACTATTTAACTTGGACAATTTATGTTTTGATGCGGTTTAGTGGACATTTAACGAATTCATGCAATTGTTATAATCTTATTTTAGCAAGGAAACGCGAATTTCTGCTCATTTTATGTTGTGTTGGCGATTCATTTTTGTTGTGTTGTGTGTCTGGATACTGTATGAACTGCGCTGCCAGTGACTTTGTAACTTCTGATGCCGGAATTTAAATACTTCTGTGACCGGAATCTATTGGAAACCACTCCAAATTCAATTTTGACGGGAGATGGACAATTTGTGTTTTGATTAGTTGCTCCTAAAATAAGTCTATGTATGATATTTAATTCTGTAGGCTTAGTAAACAAAATATCCATGGCTGCATGAAAAGAAACTAACCAAAAATATGCCTTACACGGTTTTTTTTCTTTTCGTTTGTTTTTCGCCTCTCTTCTTTTCGTTTTTGTTCTTAAGCCGATTCTATTCGTTCATGAAAACGTTAATACTAATTACGTGTATGACAGAAGTAAGAACTTGCGGTTACAGCCATTGGAATCATTTCCCAAGGCTGATATATCTGGTTAATCTCGGAACATGTAATATTATAAAATTGCCAATTGTTCTTACTGTTGTCAAGGAGACGCACACCCTTCAAGAAAAACGCATATCACGCTCTTAATAAGGATGAAAATAAAATGAGGGCAGCTCATTAGCTGTTACAGTAACGTCTTGTTACATTCTCACGAAGGTAATGAGATTATGAAATCTTATGCCATTCAGAAGCAATGCAATATGCATCTGTTGGTTGGCATAGCACTCATTTCTTTGTTTGTTTTATCTATGAGAAGGCATTTTGCTTAGCCGTTTTTCTGTTTACGAAATTATATTGGGATAGCACGCCATTTCGAAGGTTAGACCTACCTTCATCAAGAAAGTAAAATAAATCAATTTTAATTAGTGATCAGCAAATAAAATTCTTCTTCTTTTACCAGACAACGAAAACAAACACACTTTCAAAAACATCTATTTTTTTACTTTATTTGTGTTTATTTTTTACTTTTGCCCTTCCAAGAACTCTTCCGAGCAAAAGCGTCGACTTTTTTGGGAGTGGGCTAATTATAAATCATATATGTAATCTTCATCTTACGATGTTTGGATGACGTATATACGTCCGTTGATGTGACATATTAATGAATAAAATACTATTATAGTCACAATCATGCCATGGTATGAAAGAAAAATTTCACAACCTCGAGCGGGAATCGAACCTGCGACTTCCTGTTCTCCGGTCAGGTGCTCTAGAGAACAGGAAGTCGCAGGTTCGATTCCCGCTCGAGGTTGTGAAATTTTTCTTTCATACCATGGCATGATTGTGACTATAATAGAATTTAATTCATAAATCATATAATTTTGAAATTTGTAAAAGTGCTCAATAAATGTATTATTATTATTATTATTATTATTATTATTATTATTATTATTATTAAATATCACATTTTCACATATTCATTTTTTACAAGAATTTTATCTGCTATAAGTTCTATCTTTAGGAAATTACAACCCTCAATAACAATTATCCACCCTAAATTCCTAATTTTAACACAAACTTAACGACATGGTCGACAAACTGAGTCCAGAAACCTCGTGTAAAGAAATTCCAATAATTCACATACGAAGAGGAAAAGAAATTGACAGATTCATTGGCTAAGAAGAAACAGCTGCACTGGAATGTAAGGAAAGTTTAGGACAGAAGAAATCAAATGATAAACCACATTAAGATATATAGATGTGGAGACTAGGAGGAAGGCAGAAAAGAGGAAACATTGGAGAATGCTGATATTTCCCTTGGCAGAAAACTATGAATGAATGAATTATAGAACAAAAAATTATGTGGGTACATACAGTATGTCACTTCTCCCTTCATATTTCTAGCGATAAGGGTTATTATCATTTTTCAAAGTACAATTCAAATACTGTAGATCTTTATCTGAAATTTTGTCCATTAGGAACACAATTCTGTAGAAAATAATAAATTATCTGACACAAAATTGTTAGAGATGTTTGCCATTTTAATTTAATTTAAGTAAAATAAAAACATTGTTATGAGTAGATTTTGAAGAAATCGCCATCTTGTGTCCATTCCTAGGAAAAAATCAAAGTACTTCATATTTATCACTCCTGAATAAATAAACCCGTACATACTAAATATGGACAAAATTCGTTCAATTACAGACAAACAACACGTCAGAAACTATTTTTCTGATATTATAAATACCGGTACCGATACTAAAAGGGTATATCTATGTGAATATCACAAAATAAACTTCACCATGTTTTCTCAATACACCTAGTAAACTTACGGCATAATGACTGACATGTACCGATTATCCAGGGACGCAAATAATGACCCTGAAAGCCCTGCCAAATTTTAAAACATCATGTTCATTATGCTTCTTAAGCACATGATCTAAGGCGTCATGCCTTGGACTAAAGATACGGAATGGAGGAAGATATTTTCTAATGGAATTTCAGCCAACGTATGAGATCTGTGCCTACCCAGCATCATGATGAATTTGACGAGCCACAGTGAATAGCAAAATCCGGTTCTGTACACTGGCTATAGCCCAATGGCTGGCTACACATTATCCCCATATTGACTGCATGATTGTTCAGCTCTGCTCAGACATGTGAAGGTGAGGCCAGCAGTCAGCTGGATGACCTTGGACTTTTATGGGCTGTCGCACCACAGCTTTAAGTAATTAACAACTGACTGAAATGCATGGTAATCAAGTAGCAACTAACCTGCTCCTTCCATGTCCAATCGTTCTCCTTGTTGCCTTTCTTTCCTTTGCTCTTCTTGTTTGTCTTGAGACTTTCGATGACTTTCAATGAGCCAGAAATTGACCCATCGGCCGTCTTCAGCATCTCGAACCTGAAAATAAACACAAACACATGCACTAAAGGTTCGACAGTTCAGTAAACTTCATTTCTGTGATAACTACGATAAAAAATCTTTAGGCCTACAACGTGATCAATAACTTCTAAAGACTGTGTCCCAGATTTTATGTAACTTCTCAATTCATTTTAGCCTGAAAATAACAATGGTTTTGTCCATAACTATGTAATACAAATTTAATAAAATACTTATTAAATATAGCCTATAAGGTAAACCGTAACTAATGTAATCAATTTCAGGAGGTTATTCTTTGAGATATTTCAAACAAAGAAGCTTAATATAATTTTGCTCATTTTTGCTTCCTTTTCGGGATAAAAATTCTGCACTGCTTGGGAAAAGTAGCATAAGTCAGTTACCACAAACATTTTTGAATAATTTATTGATAAATTACGGAACATCTGCTCGCTTGGGAAAGGAGACATCAGTATTTCTCCCATTACAATAATTCATACTGAAGAAAATCAAAACGACATAAACCAGTGTAAAGACAGTTTTTTTCCTTCTAAGTTAATGTAAGATCAACATTTTTGATTTGTGCCACTTTTCCCGAGCACTACAGAATTATTTTATATGAAACATTTCATACGTAGCGTGTTGTAGGAAAACCATTGATTTAATTCTCAATATGCTCAGTCAACTTAAGAGAGCAGTGTATTATAATAATGAATGATTGAAAGAATTTTAGTTTTATCCTTTAAATATGCACAAATTTGACCAGAACAAATATAATATTTTAAAATTCCTTTTCAGGACGAAAAGTTACATTTGTTCGGATCAAATTTCTGTACATTTAAAAAACCAACTTAAAATTCTATCGATCATTCATTATCATAATAAGTTACACTGCTCTCTTATACTGACTAAGCATATTGAGAATTAACTCAATGGCTTTCCCAAAACACACTATGAAATGTTTAATACAAAACATAGCACAGTTCTTAAAATCACTGTATAACATACACCTTTGACATGGAAAATGGTCGCTCTCCTGTAGTATGAATTTGTCTAACATAGCAGACACGATGATTCCCGAGCTGTTCCGATGTGGTGACTTTGTGTCTGAACAGCGACCAATTTCCATTTCATAGGGTGTACTTTCAGAACATTCTTATAAAAATATACACTATTAAACTAACAGACGTATACGTTATTCAAGCATTAGAGTATGGTAATAGTAATATACATAAAAAGCCCGGTAGTATAAACGTAGTACTAACACAGTCTAGTATATACAGTCACGAAGCTTGAGTTTATGAGGGTACTAGGAACAATAGACTGTGCAGGCACTACTTCGCATTGTTTGTGACGAGGCAATAGTAGCGATCCTAGTGGTTAGCAACTATCTATGGATGCATATTACTACGTATTGAGCTTCGTCACTGTATATACTAGACTGTGGTACTAATATCTCTATACAGGCCTTGAGGGTTCATTTGAGGGAAGTAAAACGTTTGTGGTTTGGTAATATGAGTACCGATACCAGAAAGTTTCAGTTAATTACAGTACCATATATTTCTAAATATTGGAAAACAATCACAAGAATATTTGATCAGTTAGATTAAGTTAATGTAACTGCGAGAGATGAAAGTAGACAATAAGACATAAATTGCTGAAGTAAATGTGTCGCCACCACCAACAACAACAATTCTAAAGATATGTGATATAAACACATGGAAAGGGTAGAGTTCACTTTCACGATCTCCTTTCCCTAAGAAAAAACTAGACACATGCTAACCTAAAGGTCGCAGAACTAGATAAAGACAACTATTAAGTGCCACGAATTAGTTTGTTTTAGTGCTGAAAAGGATGATCAGCCCAATCCCTGAAGCTGTTGTGGATGATTATGGTTGTGACAATGACCACAAAATTGATTGTAGACTTTTAATACAACTTAAACTTACTTATAACTTTTTAAAGAACCCGGAGGTTCATTTCCGCTCCCACATGAGCCCACCATCTTTTATTATTACCCTCCCATTTATGTCTCAGCCTCTCCAAAGGTCTTTGCTGTAGTCGTGCCATTCCGAGACTTATGTTGGGGTTTCGTAACAAGCTCTTTCTTATGGTGATGGATTGTTAGCCCTTCGTCCAACCCCCAAGCTGGAGGACCGCCAGACTTTTAATATACAGGGTATAACTAAAATGTATGTCGAAACTTTAGGGGCATATTCCTCTCATATAGAGGATGAAAAAATAGTACTTGAACATTGGTCCGTAAATGTTTCATTTCCCTTTTCTACAACCCTGCTTACATTGTATGGTGCAGTACATTATCACATAAAAATAGCATACCCAATGGAAATCTATCTTACAGGAAGTGCTCAAAATGGCCCCCATTAGCACCTATCTAGTACAGTATCGTTTGAACAAAAAAACACTGCCGGTGAACTTAAGAACAACAAGTTGTTACATCATCTCACCCCACCCCCCACCTTCAAACCAGAGGTAAACAAGAGAGTTTACATACGTATGTACTTGTAATCTGACTGTTCTAGTGTGGGGTGGTTCGAACATGATAGCTATGATGTCATTCCGCATAAAAACAGAAAAGCTTGCGCATCGAAAGAGTTAATGCATATATCCGTGGTAAGAAATAATAATAATAATAATAATAATAATAATAATAATAATAATAATAATAATAATAATAAATTAAACATAATATAATAATAAAAGGTTCCGCAAAAATTTGTTCGTTATATCCGAAGTCCGGCAATCGAGGGTTAATTGTATTATAATAATTAATTAAATTTCAAAGTTAGATTATATCAAGACCAAACAGAAACAAGATTCGTATAAATGTATACTTAAGTATGCAACTTTTTTTGGCATGTTTAACGTATATTAGTAATAAAATGAAGCTTTAACTAATGTCTCTTCCTAAGACCAATAACGCCACCCTGATCTATTATGAGCATTGTAATGTTATTACCTATATAACTTACTTTCAGTTTATCTTATTTGTTACTCTTGCTTTGCACCAAAATTACAGAAAAAGTATTACAAGACTTTTAGTTTCATTCTAATCTCTATATTAAATTCCGAACAATATTACACTTATGAACCACTCTACACAAAATACAGAGCAATGGCTAAGAAGTGATACCACGCATCTACAAAAATGATCATTCAGTTTAACTACATTATTATTTACATTAACTAAATTATTATGTTCACAAAATTGGACAGCTAACTAATATTTTTTTTTTCTAGAGTAGAAGATCTTGCAAAACAGAAATATATATAAAACTTCTGCCTATTTTGAGAAAAATTAATTTTTAAAACAGTTTTCTTTTATTCACTTGCAAATTTACACATACGAGGTATCACTTCTTAGCCATGGATATAAATATGACGTAAAATATTTCTTTCTCTTGATATGAAATAATAAACAAACACACATACGCGCACTCACACTTGATCTAGTACTCTGTAATACAGTTACTCAAGAAGAACTATACGGTGTTTCGAAATTAGATAACAGACCCAAACCTTAGGTGCATGACCAACACAATATTGTAACCACAACACAAAACAATTTTTGTGCAACAGAACTGTAATTCGGTGCAAATAAAATGCGTTACACATATTTCTCACTTGTACCACTGATATAAATGATCGCACATGTCACTCTCACTACAGCTAACATAAACAAGTTGTTATTGCGATAAGTACTTGAGGTGTCTGAAGAAAGACCCACTTGCCATTGTGCTGGCCTCGCACTCTCTAGCAGTCGTTCACGCTAGGGTGAGGACTTGTTCCTCAATTTCTACAGCCATTGTTTCCGTGGATGATGGCTCCGCAACGGTTTGCTGGGCTCTGCACACACTCTCACACGAAATGGTAAGTCTCCCGACGTCACGCTTCTTTGCCTTCCCCCATCGCAGCCTTATTACTACAGTTTATGCACTCGCTCTATTCTATTTTAGAACCGTTTAATTAAGTTACATAACACGCTAAGTTAGTTTATACTCGTATTTTCACCATTCGCTTACACACGGGGTCATCGTCTTCGATTCGTAGGCCTAACTACTAAGTGGGTGAAGGGTGATATTTCCATTTTCTACCATTTTCAAGGTAGAGAAATAGACACTTCATATTTTATATACTTCATCCTCTTTCTATAATTATTCTTGCACATAAGTTTCATTATAATCAGATGAATGGTTTTTGAGTTATTCAAATTAAGAAAAAAAGACACATTTTTTTTAATATCTATCTCCTCTTAAATATTTAAGTTTCATGCATGACTCCCTTTTTTACATCTCTGATATTATATTATTAATTGTCATTTCTCGATTAGTTGTTTAGATTAATAATATCAATATAGATCTTAAGCTTACTGTATATGTTACCGTTAAAACCCGAAATCCGTCAAAACCAGTTTCAACTAATAAAAACTAGTTTAAGCAAATGTAGGAGATAGAAAGCGAGTTTTCGTAAGATCTAGAATCAATGACAGGTTAGGTTTGGTAAGTTTAGGTTTTTGTACGATAAAAGCCTAAACAAACCAAATCTAACCTGTCATTGATTGTAGATCTTACGATGACTCGCTTTCTATGTACGAGTATATACGTTTTTAAAACTAGTTTTAACTGATATCGGGTTTTAAAGGTAACATATACAAATTAAACATTTTTAATGTTTTTACTTGATCTTTTTTTGTTTTGTGTTACTGTAATTATAAACGTTCTTGTTTTGTTTGAATGAACGTTATTAATTAGTTTTTTCGCTGTATATATACATCAAGCAGCCATTGTACAGTATTAGTGAATTTCTGGAGTCCACTGTAAATACAATATTCTAAATTTATAAGCTGCATTCCTCTTCATTATTACGATTATTATTAGTATTGGTTATTGTTGTTATATTATTACCAGTATTGTATTTTATTTGTATTGTTGTATTCATCTGTTCTTATATTTTATGTCAAATATTATTTTATTTTATGTCTATTGCAACAAACTGTTGCTCATGACATTAATAAACGATTGATTGATTGATATTTCTGGTGGCATGGAAGAGAAGGCCTGATGGCCTTAACACCGCCAGGATAAATAAACGTATTATTATTATTATTATTATTATTATTATTATTATTATTATATGGTTAGAAAAAACTAACAGCCAGAATTATAATTGTATATCTATGAATGCATCTATAAGTAGAGACAAACTTAAAAATGATATAATTATATGCAACTTCAAAATTTAAATTTGTAATGTCCACTAAATGTGTTTTGTATTTCTTAATTTCAAAAGTATTTAGTCCATAAAAATGCTAATCACAGTATATAAAACATGCAGTAAAAATTTCATTTACCCAGTATTAAAAGAGCCTTTACATTTCGAATATGACGAAATGTGCTGAAAAAAAGAGTTGAAGAAACAGCTTGTAAAGTTTGTATGGAATTAAAATTCCAGAGTTCACCCATTTAAATATAACGTAATTTCTATGAATCCAACCGCCGCAGAGCACTGAAACTTGTTCAACACATGAATCAGATATTGCAGATTCATTTTTCACAAAAAAAAAAGACCGAGAATGCGATTTTTTTATGGTCACTATCATCACGGGAATCTAAACTGAACAATATTCTATTAAACTGAGAGAAATCTTTTTCAATGGTATCAAATGCTATATTAATTTAGAGAAAAATATTTTGAGAATTTTCAACTTTGTATTGAGATTATTTCTTCGATGTTTTGAACTACAGTGGACTCTCCTAAGTTGGACTGAACAGAATTGAAAGTAAAGTCCAATAAGGGTAGTGAGTGTGGCAGGTTAAACGAATACAAATTCTTATTGGTTATCCATCAACGAATACAGTACTGTACTTGCATTTCCTGCCCGCCCCGAGACTTGTGTATGCTCTTCTAGTACCACAGTGGGTTTCGACAGTTCCGTCTCAGAAAAGGCAAAATTCTCAAATAGAAAAAGAAGAATTCAGTAATTTAAAATCTGTGATTAAATATGGATGTCCTAATCAATAAAATATTCTGTTTTCCTGTAACAAAAATATCACTACAAGACACAGAACCAATTCCCATTCAAATGGCAAACCCATTTCTTAGTGCCAGTATAGGGGCATGTCTAATTCTCCTACGTAAGCAGTCGAACTATAGAATGTCGAACTTGTTTTCTGTCAAACTTATGAGCTTCCATTGTACTTACTGTATGGATTCCACCGTATCACCCAAGATCTGTCAGGATCAAGTATTCTGACAGTGAAATATAAGTTATGCTTCGCTATCCAAACAACTGCATAATAGGAAACTGCGCAAAAGTGTCCTTTACTAAGGTGTAGATAATCTGACGTGATAGTTAGAGCCAATATTAGTTCAGCATACTGGAAAAGAGTTCTAACTAAGAGTTGTCCTATACAATCATTTATGTACAATGTTAATTAATAATCTTATTTATTTAATACAAAAGTGAAATAAGCAGTCATAAATGAGTAATGCGATTGAGCAACCAAGAAGAACCATGATGTCACTCGATGCTTACGTCATAGTAAAACTAATATGGCGAAGAGAATACTAAGCTATACAAATAAGAACAAATTGAACGCTGGATGTTAATACAATCCGCTACTTGGTGATTGGTTAAACTGCAATGGTCAGAATCTAACAATTACAACATACACCAGATTATACTGTGCCCAAGATAAATATTTTGAAATGATACAAATTATTATGCACTAATTAAATTGTTAAAGATAATTTTGAAACGATAGAGTAGGCCTATATTTACTTTGTACTACCTACGTACCTACCTACCTACCATGTATTGTGGGTCCCTATTAAAGACGTTGTAATAGTATACGGGTCCCTATCACCACGGCATGGCGCGTCCTCAGGTTGCGGATAGAGGAGACGGTCTCCAGATATGGAGGGTAGCTGCGAATATATTGAATAAGCAATCGTGGACAGCCGATAAGGGGTGGTCCTCCAGTTTGGGGGTTGGGCGAAGGGCTAACAACCTATCACTGTAAAAAAACAGCTTGTTACGAAACCAAATAATACGACTCGGGCTTATGTGGGGCGGCAATGAATCTGCGGGTTCCTTAAAAGCCATAAGTAAGTTACTGCAGAAGATTTGAATAATATTCTCCGGTTATTGTTCTCCTTTTTTTGCTAGATAGTCAACTATGTCTTTCCCAGCCGATTGAATAGCTTTTGCTTTCTTTGGAGGCGGAGCATCACTGTATTTCCATTATTTCGACTGCTGTTTTGTCTCTGGTATGTAACAGTGGATACAGGTTTATTAGTGGTTACAAACTGCCTAAAAAAAACCGGCTGCATTTTCTTCGAATCGAGCCAAACAATCCTTCGAAATTTGGCATCGGACGTGCTTTTTTTCCGGTGTTAACAAACACGGAACCCATTTTGTCGAGACCTTAGACATTCCCAAGACATTGACTAAGATGTGGCGCATCCCTTCAGTTGAGATACGCATAACCTCGCTAATTTCCCACATTTTCAGTTGGTCATTCAACATCATATTGTGGATATTTTCTACGATTTTTTAAGTTGTTACTGTTAATGAACGTCCACTGCGGGAGTCGTCTTCCACTCTCTCTCGAACATGTTTAAATAGTGCTGTCCATTTTTTCACATTCGAAAAGCTGGAGCCGATTTCCCCATTGTAGCATCTATGTCTGCTTTAATTTCTGTACTTACGTTTTAAGCTTAAATAATAATTATTGTACTATAAAATGTGCATACAGTACTTTCTATCTGTACATGAACTTCAAACTAATGATAATGATGATAATCATCGTTAGTTCTATTATTATTATTATTATTATTACTGCTCATATTATTTTTAAAATGTTTAAGAAAATCAGTTTCCAAATCTGCTGTTCAGAAAGATGTAACCAGAAGTTAATTTTCCATACGGAATAACAATCATTGTAGTTGTCGAAAATAATAATAGCAATAATAATAATAATAATAATAATAATAATAATAATAGCAGTAATAATAATAATAATGATGATAATAATAATAATAATAATAATAATAATAATAATAATAATAATAATATTAAATTCCTTCCTCAGAAAATATGAAATATGAAGTGAATCTTTGATAGAGAATCACTAAATATTGTAGAAATTCCTTCCTAAGAAGAAAGATGTAGCCTGAAGTGAATCTTTGATATTTAATTAAGAAATTGTAGCTGTCGAAAGTGATAAATAATAATAATAATAATAATAATAATAATAATAATAATAATAATAAATTCCTTGCTCAGAAGAAATATGAAGTGAAGCTTTGATAGAGAATCACTAAACAAATTCCTTGCTGAGAAGAAATATGTAGCCTGAAGTGAATCTTTGATATTTAATCAACAAATTGTAGTTATCGAAAATAATGATAATGATGAAGATGATGATAATAATAATAATAAAATCATAACTTTTTTCTAACGATAAAAGATCAGTCACTTTGTCTCCTACCACCAAAATTCTTCACTTTTTCTCAATCCCATTCATCAAGTATTTGGTAATGAAATAAAATATCCTAAAATTAAAAAAAAAGTACGTTGGCAACAACAGCTGAGCTTACTATGCTACATAATATACTTTACATGTAGGTAGCACGCAGTGCGAATTAATGTACGAAACAATGATTACTTAAAGTTTAATAAAATTATTAATTTAACAAAGAAAATATTTTCATTTCATCCAAAACATAGTTTTACCATAACAGGCTCGGTTACATTTAATTCCTCGAGGGTATTCCGTTTTCATTACAGAATAAGCCAGCCTCCGTGAATTCACCAATGGGAACTATTCTGAACAAGCCCCATCCAATTCTCAGTCTCAAAATCCATTTCCTCAAATTCTTCCTCATGATATTCTACTTCAATTTAGGTCTTAAAGCTACATTTGCTCTAACAAGCAGACTGTAAGCATTTCTGTCTCTCGCCGTTCATGTCAACTGCCTGGCCTGGCTCTCGGAGTCCTAATTGTGTTTGGGAACGAATACAAAGCGTGAAGCTCATAATTATGTAACTTTCTCCATTCTTCCGCCGCTACATCTCTCTTAGATATATTTATCTTATTCTAAAACTGTCCTCAAACTTCTGCTCCTCTTTCACAGTGAGAGAGCAACAGCTCGCAGACGATATGATCGTTTTATCAACTGGTTAACAATAATTATTCGCAAATATGTAGATAGAGATAAACAAAGAGAAAATAAAGCATCGTCTGAAAGTAGTTACCTTGCTTACAAAGCAGAAAGTGGCCTCACATGCAGAGTGAAGTGCAAACACTGTTTCGCTGTTATCCTGCAGTTCACACTCGTCTCTTCCATTGTGAGAGATGCAATTAGAGTAACAGTAGGCCTACCCGTGTTGCTTTACATGTGCGCAAAACAAAATTGACAAAAAATACTGGCCATATGAGTACGGTATTTTTACAAAAATTAACCAAAAACACATTTTACTTCAATCTTGGAAATGTATAATTCGACATCCAATGTTCTTGTAGAACGAGTAGTAGTGGTTCTGGTGGTGGTCATAGTTATAGTGATAGCAGCAACAATAGTATAGACCAGTGGCCGGCATGTTTCGTGCTGTGACGTCATACGACGGATCCGCCTAGCTTTTTGCTCGGCAATCTCTGCATACTGAGCACAGAGTGGAGAGAAGGTTCAACTGAACAGTGGCGGTACGACGCCTATGCACTGACAGAGCGCGATCCATTCTTCTGAGATAGTATGGGAGCAGCACAGTTACAATACATTTGTACGAAAACAAAACTGTAAAACCGTGATAAATCAATGTAACAAAATATTTTGATTTGTAATCAATTTAATATACTTACAATAACATGAAATTCATAATACAGCCAGCTGCAGAAGCGTTCGCATATATAAATGAGGCTCCGAAACTGCTATAAACATACAAATATAGAAATAAATACTTTAAGCCAGTGATCGGCAGAATCAGTGCTCTGTGACGTCATCCCTCAGAGCAACCGTGCTCTCTTTTAAGAACATCGGCATCCAGAGCTCTGAGGGCGAAGAATAGTTTCAATACTGAACTCTATATTGACGACCTATAGGCTTACATCTAATTTCGTGCATATGATTATTTTATATGATTCTGCTCGTTTTTGTTTTCTTTTCGAGACAAAAATGGTTTTTATATGTAACATTCCTTAGCGTATTTTGGGAAAGCCATTGATTTAATTCCCAATAAGCTCAGTCGGTTTAAGAGAGCGTGTATTGATGACAAATGATTGAAATAATTTTAGTTTTGTCCTTTAAGTGTGTATAAATTTGATCCGAAGAAATCTAACTTTGCGTTCTGCAAAAGGAAATTTACAATGTTACATTTGTTAGGATCAAATTTCTGCACATTTAATGGACAAAACTAAAATTCTTTCAATCAATTATTAATCATAATACACCGCTCTCTTAAACTGACTGAGCATATTGGGAATTAAACCAATGCCTTTCACAAAAATTCTACAAAATATTTAATATAGAATAATTTTTATCTCGATAAGGAAGCAAAAACGAGGAAAATTGTATTTAACCTGTTTGTTTGAAATATTTCAAAGAATAAACCCCTGAAATTAATGACATTACGTAGGATCATTCTGCATAGATACAATACAACGTATAAATAAAATTAGAACTTAACCAATTTCCCTGAACCACATATTATACAACTGTACTAGCTTGCCGCGGCGCGATTGCTGTGCTCCTCTTTAGGTGCTCATCTAGTCTGACCTTGCTCTGACGTCATAAATGCACAACCTGCCTACCACTGGTATAAACAGAGACTTATACAGGGACATCATTTTATCTTTACTTCAATTTTTATTGTACCTGAGTTTTTGAATGTACTTCACTCCCACTCCCTCTACTAGTAAACTTCAAACTGTTCTCCTTACAGAACCAAGCGTATACAGTCAAAGTCGCCTTAAGGTCGTAGTAAACACAAACAGTATTGAGTTAGTGAGTATAGTACGTTCCAGAAATATGTTCGCGTTTTCCAGTGACGAAAGAGCTTTCAATATTGAATCACATTTTCGTACAAGTAGTGTCGTCCGTTTGCCTACGTCGCATCTCGATTTCCCTCACCCGCAACTGTTTAAAATAACTTAAATAAAAGTAATTAACTGTCACGTGATTTCCCCCCTTTCTACGATCCTGCGACATAACTACTTGGACGGACAGTAGATAGCATGTCTGAGTAATGTTATCTGTGCGGGTCGGGCAGAAGTGGAGATTGAATTTACAGTACGTAAGGTACTCTTTTATAGAGTAGGTACAGAATTATTTCAACATGAGTCACTAATATGAAGGACGAAACTGGTAATTGGAATTAGATGCAATAGTCTATAGTGCGATAATATGCACAAAAGAACTGAAGCCTGTATCTAAATGAACGGCCACCATTTTCAAAAATGTGTTTAAATATCCATATTATGATTATTTTTCAATTTAACTTCATTCTCTATATTGTACGTTAATGTGCTGTAGACAGTATAATATACACTGCATAATGAATACGTTCGCATGGATAACTCAGTTCGTGAGTAAAAACACATTGTTAATACCACAGTCTACTATATACAGTCGCGAAGCTCAATATGTAGTAAAAATGCAAACATGGGTAGTTGCCCACCACTAGGATCGCTACTATCGCCTCATCATCGCAGATCTCTCTCCTAGTAGACGACAAAATATGTTACACTTTCGTTGTGTTCTTTTGGAAAAATTAACATCTTCCTTCTATTATTGAAATATTAAATGCATGAAGTTAATTTATTATTTTAATTAAGTATATTAAATTCCACCATAAACTCGAAGATACGTGCAAGAAATAGGTTAATATTATTTTTGTTTGTGCAAAACGAACTGAAATTTACTATAATCGCTTCACTCATTCAAGATTATAGCGATAATTAACTATGAAACCAATAAATATTCATTTTCATTTCCCTTTACAACAATAATAATGGAAATATGAATTAATGGAGGAACTTAAGTGTACCGATACTTGTAGTGTAGGCTTACGTAGTTAACAAAGTGGGATGAGGTTAAGCAATAATAATCACACCAGAATTGGAAATAAAACGTGATCAATAAATTTTATTCTAACAGACTTTTTCTACGCCTCTAGTAAAGTAACAAATAAAAATAACAACAAAATTAACAGCTATAATTAAAAACATATCCTTTGAAAAAAAAAAGTAGGCCTAAGCAATAATAATCCCACCAGAATTGAAAATAAAACGTGATCAATAAATTTCATTAAAACAAATTTAATTTTTCTACGTCTCTAGTAAAATATTATTATTCCAATTATTGTATTTTAGCCATTAACATTTTCATTACAACCAATAACGAACATTTCACAAGCACAATGTGAAATACGCAACGAGCTAGCACTCCGATGGAAATACGACACAGTCCAAAGTCGACCGTGGACAGTCTATTGTTTCTAGTTGCTAACCGCTTGGAGCGCTTTATCACGAGATTTGCAAAAAATCACCTCAAGCTTCGCGACTGTATATAGTAGACTGTGTTAATACTGTGCTGTATTTTGATTAAACAAAAACCTAATGAAAATTATCAAATTAAAAATTACAATATCTCCTAGTTTACGTAAATGGATGGGATGAACAATTTTTCTTCCCTCCTATACTTAGTAAAGTGATTTGTTTGTATCTTACGCCAGAATCATCGAACTTCAATCGTGGAAGGGGTAGCAAACGGTATTTCCGGCTCTGAACCATTAATCCAAAGGTATAGCCAGATTAATATTAAAAATGTTAGTAAAAATAAAATGATGTCCCTGTAGAACCAAAGCAGTGTATTCGGTACACTTTTGCAGGCACCACCAAGTCATGAAGTGAAGGTAGGTACTTCATAGTGACAGTGGTTCATCAGGCTTCCTTCTAATAGTCTTTACTATATGCCTATGACGCAAAACTTCCGTAAAGTGATTGTTTAATGGGTACTGCGTAATCTGTAACAAACAGAGGGCGGAGTGACGTGGGTGTGACTGGAGTGGGTTTGAAGGCAAGGACAGGTCTTGGATCAACACAGCCTCCCATCAGATGAGTGATGGGAGTAGGCCTACTTTCTCCTGCGGCGCAGTTGCTGACCATTCAGTGCCAATTTCGGCATTATTTACTAGTTACGTCATCATAACCTCGTCATCCATCACCATCTAAGTAGTATTATTATTACTGTCATTATTGTTGTGTTTATTGAACATCTCAGATTTTCTCTGGCAGTAAATATCTGTAGAAGTAAATTAAGAAATAGCCAGTGTAGATGTTCCTTGTTGGGTCTAATGCATTATGGAGTTCTAGTACAACATGACACGTACAGAGGTATCATTAGGGGAGGCAGGGGACAACTGTCCTCAGTCCTGAGTTCAAGGTTAAAAGAAATTAATAAGTAGGTACTAGTAGTACTAAAGTAAAACATGTGAGAACTGTACTTTTAATATTAAAGCGAAATTTTGATATTAAATAAACGAAATTCACAGAAATTTGAAGCAGCTCAGATGCGTTTGTTAAAGATCGTTATTGGGTATAACGAGGTTGGACCATAAAAGAAACACAGATATCCGAAAAACGTTACAAGTTCTTTGTATAACAGAAGAAAGTCAACAATATCACCAGCAGTGGAAGAATCATGTACAAGGAATGGAAGGAGAGAGACTTCCAAGATTAGCCTCGGTATAGAATAAAGGTTGGTAATATTGTGATATTAATAATATTATGATAGTACTTTTTGAGAAATTTTTACAATTTTACTGAGCGAGAGAAGGACCGGTTTTGTGCAGAAACTTGTCCACGAACATTCCCTTGATACGTTGACGCAAAAAACCGATCCTCCTTTCGCTCAGTAAAATTGTAAAAAATTCTCAAAAAGAACTATCATAATATTATTAGTATCACAATATTACCAATCTTTACCCTATAGATCAAGAGGACACGGATATCAAGGAAGACCAAGACATCGATGGAGGGATCAAGGCCATCTTCCATAGATTACCATTACAGATCACATGGTCTAAAACGAAGAAGTTCATGATGATGATGATGATGATGATGAATATTCCGTTTTAGGGAAGGTTAAGAAATAAAAGACGAGCTAATTAATGGCTCTGATTAAATGAAACCAAGGCGTTACCCTTTGCTACATCACTGGTTGTTACCTACTGTAAATAGAAATAGGCCTACATTTGTTTTGTTAATTGAAATTAAAATTTCTTTGCCAATGCTGTCTGTTCATTTGTTCGCACCTACGTCATACTATCAGCAAGTGCACGTAAATTACGTATTGTATAAATAGGATAAGTTAAAACTAGACTTATGTGTGGAAAATGGAAATGTACTGTAGAATGGGATAAACTTGACCATAAAACAAAAATTAAACAATGGTATTAGCTCTATTTGCGACTTTAATGAAAAATTAATAAAAGTAATTACGAAACTGAAGAAAAAAAAGAATCAAATTTAAAATATGTTCAGTATATCTTAAATCTTTTTTTAATGGTCAAGTATATCCCAGCGGTCAAGTTTACCCGAGTTTACGGTATGGAAAATACTAATAATTCATTTCAGAGGAAATTGGGGAGGGGAGAGCATGACACGCGATATACCGCGTAAGGTCTTCCCTAAAAAAATCTCCATTCCTCCCAATCAAAAACTGAAATGATACTCCTGGACATGTATAAAGTATTTCTGCTATTTTGCATCTTGATTGATGTCTTTTCATTCATTTCGAACACTTAAGAGACACCTGTGTGTAGCGATATCTATTATAGATATGATCGGAATGATTAAGACTTTAGGAGATGTTTTAGTTCTTGTATTAGTTTCGCGTTCTTTATTAACGCCTTCTATACAACGCCCCCTTCTCTCAATTTCTCTCTCTCAACACACACATACGCACGCACACGTGCGCACGTATTGTAATGCGGAGTCATTAGGGAACTTCGTTTCACAATCCACCTACAGGATTATACAACTGCGAGACCTAGTTTGGAAACTTACTGGAGGCGTCGGAATACTGGCATAAAGTGACCAAACACACCTAAAATTACATCTATTATACTTATGGAAAAAACAAACGTTGCATTTTTACATCATAGAAGGGACAGTAGAGACATTCTTAAGCTACAAATTTATTGCATGACTGGAATAAATGCTGAAGATTGTAGTATCACCACCAGGGTTGGGACTTTACGCGTAAAAAAGGTTATTTACATTACAGTAAAATATGCGTAAATAATGCATAATTAACGTAATAAATGTAAAATACGTAAAAAAAACCTCCAAGAACTTTTTTCTCTTTCTTTGTTCAGTTTGTGATGAAAATTTACAATTTGAATTGCCAATTATAACTCGAGGATACCAATTAATGTTAAAAAATGAAGATTTTAAGAAGATTTTGCACTACATACCGAATGAAGTGGAAGCGAAGATTGAAAAAATAAGTTTATTACTATTCTGACATATAAAAAGTTATGCAGCCATGCTTCCCAACTCTTTGATGATTAGTCATTTACAACATAAAATTTGGAAAATGATTACATTTAATGAGTTATTATGTTCAAATCACCATAATTACCTTAAACTGTTATATTACAAAAAGGCCTTTATCACTAAAATTGTTATTTTTAAAACCCCACAAATGATAAATCAATAAAAACTGTTTAGTTTAATTAATTTCATTCTAATTGTCAAAATGTATTTAACAAGTGCTAAATGTTACGTTTATTCACTATTAGTTGCGTTTTATAATATATATATATATAAAGTTTCCAAAAAAAATAAATTAGTTAGGATGTTATGGGGTTTTTCCAACAAACAAACTGAAAGTAAGCAAAGCATTGCTATTTTTCTAAGTATTAGAGCGAATTAAAGTATGAACAATGTTCTAATCTACGTGAAAACTATAGTATAAAATTACAATTTTTTTTTCTGCTGCAACAGACATTTTTCTTATTGGGACTTAAAAGGAATGAAGTAGTTAATGTTTATATTGTCGAAATCAATAAATGTTAGTTTATACTCCGTGTATAAAACATTTTTCTACATTACGTATTTTACATGTAAATTACACGTAAAATACGTACAGGAAATTTGCTTGCCCAACCCTGATCACCACACATCACCTACTACCCAAAATATTATGATTGTAGTTTAAGAGAAGTTCTTCTCAACAATCTTTATACAATTTATTTCACGTAAATTTGAGTAAATCACTATTTTCTAACGGTAAATACTATGAGATTTAGGAAGAGGTGCAATTCTTTTAAACATTGCTTTCATAAGCACTTTTTAGATAACGTGTATTACACCTCACAGATTAATTTTGTTTTGTTTCAGTTTTCTCTTGATGATGATGATGATGATGATGATGATGACCTCGGCGATGACAAAGAGGAAGATTGTTAACATGGCTTCCTTCGAAAGGAAAATAAGACTGGAGATTCTTGTCGCATTTACGGTACATAAATGTGTGGATGAGAAAACTATACGGAAATTTTATCGGCTGTTTCTTACCCACTTATATTCGACTACGAAAAGAAGCTGTGCTAGAAAGAATGAGTGGAAAAATAATTCTGAAACTGATCAGGCCACTGGCCACTGGCTAAGAAACCGCCTACTGAAGGATGCACTGGAAGGAATGGTGAACGGAGGAAAAGTTCGGAGCTGAAGAAGATACCAGATGACAGACAATATTAAGATGTATGGATCATATGAGGAGACTAAGAGGAAGGAGGAAAAGGGAAAGATTGGAGAATGCTGGGTTTGCAGTGAAAGACCTGCCCTTGGACAGACACTTCCAATGAATTATATTCGACCGTGTTAAACTCGTTCTCAGAACTGACTGGAAGCTATGATGTATTTCAGTATTAGGATCTTTGTTGCTGAATTCGTTTAAGAATCTTTAGGATTCGACTCTACGTATATGCATAAAATTGTAGAAAGCTGCCACAACCTCCCCATAATCACGTTGACGAGTGTACTGTAACTCTTCCTCAACTTTCTTCGACCTCAGTCAATGACCTTTGTTTTTATAAGTGAACAGAAGTATAAGTATAGTATTTCCAGAGCTACTATTACTCCACACCCACACCATTAAAACTGTATTGAGCCATTAGCAACTGAGTCGCGCGGTTGCATTGCAGTAAAAGCTTTGCGCTGCAAGCAAGCCTGAAGGTAGCAAGTTTGATTCTCGATGAAGTCATGGATTTTCTCCACTAATCTAATCCTTTCAACAGCATTATTAAACTAAACATGTTTACTTTAATAGAATTACGTGTAACAATCACTTTTATGCATTCTTCAAAATGAATGAATTTAGAACACGTCTAACTTGCCTAGTTGTATGATCGTTTTTGTGGCAAGGCAATGTTCTCATATGTTGTATTTTAAGTCTTTAAGAGTGCTATTCATAGACATTTCGCAGCACGCGCTACGAGCGTACTAAGCTAGCCCCGGCTATCCACTGGTTACTAGTACAGAATTCAAATCATATCCTATCGCTAACACTGGTTTATGAATACGAAAAACGCTATCATCCACGGGAAGCCCGCGCTAAAAAAGTCTATGAATACGGCCCTAAGAGTGCTATGCATAGACATTTCGCTAGCCCGCGCTACGAGCGTGCTAAACTAGCCCCGGCTATAGACTGATTACTTGTACAGGATTCATATCATATCATGTCGCTAACACTGGTTTATGAATACGAAAGACGTTAGTTCGCTGATCATCCAACGGAAGCCCGCGCTAAGAATGTCTATGAATATGGCGCTAAGAATCTTAGAACAAATTAAACATCCAACATTCTCTCCATTAACACAAAATCAATATTTTTCGTATCAATCATCCTTAAATCTACGTTTTCTAAGACTATTTTCTTGCTTGGAAGACTGTGAAACGTTCTTACACTCCAAATAACACACTGCTGCTCTCCCTTGGTAACATTGAACAAGGTACAGATAGGGGTGAGTGAGTTGACTAGAAAGCACTCACTGCCTGAAGTCTTGGTCCCATAACTTCAGGGCATACTCGCAAGTAAGACTTTGGACTAATCTATCACTAGGGGGTGGATTCATATGCACTAAAAACGGCGAACTATACACTCTTAAAATTGAAAGAACAGAAAAAGGAAATAAAAAAATAGCCATTTACTACAGAGTGATTATAAAGTCTCGATCCATTTTATAGAAATAATGGACATGCGGACATGAAATGGATATGGGGTTATCGTGATGGTAGGTACATAAGAAATTCATCGTAATTCAACATGTCCGTCATCCATTTCATAGCATTGTCCCCACCTTTCACCTATAGCCCTAAACACAATCGTCAGCATGTTGCTCGTAATCGCTGCACATGCTTCCCGAATACGGTTCCTCAGGTTCTTTAGATCTCGTACTTTCGTTTTGCACACTTTTGCCTTGATAAACCCCCCAGACGAAAAAGTCTAATGGCGTCGGGTCAGGTGAACGTGATGGCCATACTCGGGATGAACCTCTGCCAATCCATCTGTTAGGAAAGCGCTGGTTGCGGTACGCTCTAACAGTTAACGCAAAATGTGGGCGTGTTGCGTCGTGCTGAAAGACAACACTGTCAATAATGCCATCCTGCTCTAGTTGTGATTCCAAAAACTTTGTCAGCATGTCTAGTTAAGTGTTGCCTGTAATGGTACCTTCTGCGAACATGAAAGGACCGTAAACAGTGGCTTCTGTAAGTCCAAGCCACATATTCACTTTTGGGGTGTCCCTTTGCCATTCATAAATGGCATGTGGTGGCTCGTTACCCCATATGCGACAGTTTTCTTTATTCACTTTACCACAAATGTGGAATGTGGCTTCGTCACTAATGTATAATGCAAGCATATGATCTGCAACTAAGGAATAAAACAAGCAAATATGTTAAAATATGCCCCCTATCTATCACATACTACAAGCTTCCGACGATCTACGCTAAGATAATTGATTACCAGTATTTTTTCCAATTTATTTTCGATTGCTCTAGTATTAGAAATAATTACAATATACAAATAGTTTATTACAATATTTAGAAATGCTATGGTCAAAATTCGTATAGTGATCATTGATTCATTATGATAATAAATAAAAAATCAATATAACAGTTGTATGATCACATTTATAAAAATCATTAAATGTTTTAATGATTTTTATAAATGTGATCATACAATTGTTATATTGACTTGTATTTATTAACATAGTTTATATTAACTTCTTGGGACTTTACACAAATTCTTGCAAAGATGATCTCATACTTTCTTCAGAATCTTAAGTTCTTGTTATTGCATTTTCATGGTAAAAGCATTTCTTTCCACATGCAAGTCAAGTTATGATATTGCATTTCTCGTGGGAGAAGACCATGCAAGTCGTTCTTGAAGAAGCATTACAGGGTAATATCAGGCAGTCACTCATGATTCTGCAGTAATAAGAATGCGATATGAAACACTGTTGCTGTTAATTGTTTCCACTCTGTTTGACGCAGGCATCAAGGACAGATTCAGGCATGTTAATGAATACATTGCACGCTGTTCTGCTGAATAATTTTCTGGGTCCTCTCCTATTCAGTTTTGATGAGGGAACAACTAATTTATCATTCATCTCATTTCTACGAGTTGGGGACAATACGCTTGCAGGTAACTCTCTAAACAGCATTGCTCAATGCTAAGTCATGCTTCAATTAATACTGCTAGAAAACGAACATGATATAACACATGCGATCCTTGTTTTGAAAGTGGCGTGGCATTACATAAGCCGCTTAATGGTCAATGAAAACCAGGGATGAGTAGACTCGCAAAATACAAACAAATCTAAGTTGAGTTTAATTGAAGTTTAAAATTACTATTCTGGAGTATTTGTTTGCATGAGTTTCATATAAAGTGCGCAAGGATAGGGAAGTGTCATTGTACTTTTAATGCATATAGTACACAAAATCTTTAAAATAATGAAAAGAATACAACATGACGTTTATATGACCTCAAATCCTTACTATGTGGGTGGTTACAATTTGATCCGGACCTTTTTTTTTTGTCACATCGATATTGTGCTTGTACCATTTCAGGTTGCATATAAATCTCATTTTAATTATCTTGGATGTAGTGTTTCATGTGACAGAAAGAATGACCTTACAAATTAACTGTATAAATTTCAACATTTGTGTGGTACAATACACAGAACTCTGAGAAACAAAATCCTAATCGACACACAGCTCAAGTTTTATAAAGTGATGGTTGTCCCAATGCTAATATATGGTTCAGAGAATTGGGCACTAAATAGATCTTACGGAAGGAAATTTGAAACAAGTGAAATTAAGTTTCTAAGAAGAGCAACTCGTCTTACTTTGCTTGATCAAGTGAATAATAATGAAATTAGAAATAGACAAAATATATTTAACCTAAATGAAAAAAAAAAAATATATATATAATTTTTTTAAATCAAAATAGCTGGTATGGTCATATAATGCAAATGGATTCTAATAGAATAAGTAAAAATATTCTACAATATAAACCAGAAGGTCATAGAGATGTTGGTCATCCTAGAACCAAATGGAGAGATTCTCTCTGGAGAGGCCTTCAGGCCTACCATGTAGAAAATGATGATGATGATGATGATGATGATGATTATATAAATCGGGATAAATGCCATGAGACCTCTAAGCAGTTAAAACTATGACCGGTATATGACGCTGGACAATTCTTCATAGGCTTTTGTAGTATCCCGTTTTTCTCAACTAACTCTACTTTCTACTTTTGGCACTTAGAACCTTTGCTATTTTTAACGAGCTGTTATTCGCCCCGACTCTACCAGCATGCACATAGATATTGCTGCTGCCGAGAAGCGTAAATCACTTAGTTCGTCAAAGATTATCCAGAGTGCACCACATGCGGTGGTTCTCATGTTGCACTCGAATGAATGAATGAATGAATAATGATGATGATGATGGAGAATTGTTACACTGTCAAGGGGAACCAGAGTAGCCGGAGAAAACCCCTGTGTTGCCTGAACCATGGGCTTGCCTAACACAAGTTATAAATTCAGGGTAGACTGGGGACCTGCGGAGTAATTCAGCATTACTGAACCAGTAACATATTGCATAAATGAATGCCTAATTAATGGTATATTTTCACAGATATTCAAAACATCAAAAATAGTACTTATTTTTGGAAAAAAAAAAAGGTGATCCGTCCAAACGTGAAAACTATAGCCCAATTTCTATCTTGATGGTTTCACGAAAATCGTCGAGACAGTTATGAGAATTCAGTTAACGACATACTTTAATATAAATGCTGTGTTTAATGAACCATAAAATGGCGTTAGAAAAAACTCTCAACTATCAGAAAATTTGATTGGTTCTGTAATTTCAAATTTTGAGCATTGCAGTTTTACTGTGGACATCTTACGAGACTTATCAAAAGCATCTGATTGTGTAACATCCAATATTGTAATCAGTAAACTTAATTATTATGGAATCAGAGACAGAGAATTGGATTTGTTTGAAAGCAACTTAGCAAATCGTTCTCAAAAATTATTTTTAATGGTAATTATTCTCAGTGTCTTAGCAGTGATAGTGGTATCCCCCAAGGATCTAATTTGGGACCCTTATTATTCTTGATAGTGGTTAATGATTTGCCTGTATATAAATATTAATAGCATATTGTTTGCTCACGACACTGCCATATATTTGTATGATAGAAACTTGCAGAACTTGAGTACAACTTTAACACTTGCACTTGACATGGCCACGAAATGGTTTAATCTTAATGGATTTTTGTTTAAATATGAATAAAGCACAGAACATTGAGTGTTCTGTGCGTCATATAGGCTACCTGATGTTACACCACAGGTTATGAAATTATATTGGTCCCAAGTTTGAATTGCGAGCCACATATAAAGTGTCTTTGTATGAGATTATCTAGGGTCATCTATTTGCCGAGACAAATAAAGAAATTGGTCTCAAAGACCTACGTACCTGAAGAACCCCTATTATGCCTTTTTTAACAGTGTAATGTTAAATTGGATTCATATATGAGGTAATGGCAATAGAATTACTAAGATATTAATTTTGCAGAAATAATCTATTCATATTGTTACTGGTTCAAACGTAATGCGAGAACAAAGGTATTACAAGGAGAACAAAGAGAATACAAGGATAACAAAGAGAATATAAGGAGAACAAAAGAATACAAGGAGAACAAATGTAATACAAGAAAAACAAGGGAAGTGAAGGAGGAGAAGGAGAACAATGAGATATAAGAAAGCAAGAGAACAAGGGGAATACGAGGAGAACATGAATATAAGGAGAACAAGTGAAAGACAACAAGAACGAGGACATAAGAGCATGAGGAATATAAGGAGAACAAGCGGAAGACAAGGATAATATGGGAAAGTAAGAAGAATGAGGTAAATACGACAAGAACAAGGGGGATACAAAGGGAACAGAGAAATACACGGAGAACAGATTAAATACAAGAAGAAGAGGTGCACAAGGAGAACAAACGGAATTCAAGAGAATAGGAGGAATAATTAGAAGGAGAACAAGGAGAATGCAAGAGAACAAGAAAAGGGGATTGCATTTTTGTGTAACGGTCTATTTTAATTCCCCCCCCCCCGTACGTAATGACTAGGGAAAGGAAGTTCATGCCATAAAAACGTAAAGAATATGTATGCATTTATGCCGTAAAAATAGATAAATATGCTACAAAATTTGCATTATCAGTCTGAGATTATTTTAAAAGAATAATAAGGTATAGGTAACTTACGTTTAGTCTATGAATTTTGAAGTGCTTGCCTCATTGCTGAATGCTCCATTTACGCTGTTACAGTTCACAGCAAAGCAGTGACGTACGTTTTCTGTTGTCATTCTTCGCCTGTTGTCCCTCAGCATAGCTTGTAGCGCGAAAAACTTCGTTCTACGTCACAAGAAGTAAGAGGGGCTTGCACAAAAGCTGTGAGCTGTTCTATAGAAAATTTTGTTGGTTTTTGGGGTGTTTTTCCTTCGAGAATATCTTGAATTTCTTTAAGTTTATAATAGCCAGGGTTTTTGGAAAGAATATTTGCGGTTTTCTCGTTCACTTTATCTCCTACATTTCCTGGAACTGATGTTAAACTGGATATTGTTCTATCGAAATCTGCTAAAGACTGCAGTAAAAGAATACCAATTGCTAACTTGAGAGGCTCCCTATGAGGGCGTCATCGTTACGTTCAAAATTCATGAACATAAATGGGTCGTGTTTACGATGTTACACACTTTTAAAAATGAAGGAAAGACAAATAAACGTACATTATATGCAGTTTCCCTGCATAAATGTTAAAATATGATGCTTTTATAAATAAAGGCAAAATATGCATTTTTATGCACAATAAAAGTAATATCATTGTATTAAAAAATTTGTGATTCATGTAGATCAGTGGCCGGCAGATGCTGCAGTTATGACGTAAGAGCCAGTCAGACCTCCAGAGCTTGGAATAGCGAGCAGTTGAGTCGTATTACTGTTAACACGCACCAGCGCAGTGGCGTCAGTGCAGCAATGATACGACAGTTCTTGGAGATAAATTGATGGAATCACATTCCTGTATTTTGCTAGGGAATAACTACTCTGCGGTCATGATGGCAACATTCTTGGCAAATTCCTCGTCATTAAAAGAACGCATGTTCTTTGCAATGGCTAGTGAAATCCTATATCTTAAGCCTTAAGCTTACCATTGATTCACTGAAGTGTGTTCCCTAGCTTCACTTAACAATTTATCTCTCAATTGCTGCACTAGTACTTGTCGATATTCTCCCCCATATTTGTCATAATCATTTGTGTGGCATAGAGAATAATGACATTGTATATTGAATTTCTTTACATGCTGAAACAGCTTGCCACAAATCAAACACTTCGCCATTCCTCCATACTCCATAACTCTCGACAAAGCATTTAGCTTGGGCACGGTAGTAACACAAAGTGATGGTGTGTTTCAAAAGTTGAAATATACTTTGCATACTACTCACCAAGTTAGGGCCTATATAGTTCAATCTGTATATTGTGTAGGAAAATGTCTGTTAAAAACACTTGAACTGTTTTCAAGTTTCCGAGTAGACAAAGTGTTGTAGTACTGCTTAAATTATTTATTTCTATATTTGTATATTTATAGCAGTTTCGGAGCCTCATTTACATAATGCGAACGCTTCTGCAGCTGGCTGTATCATGAATTTCATATTATTATAAGTATATTAAATTTGATTACAAACCAAAATATTTTGTTACATTGATTTATCACGGATGTACAGTTTTGTTTTCGTACAAATGTATTGTAATTGTGCTGTTCCCATACTACCTCAGACGAATGGATCGCGCTCTGTCATTGTATAGGCGCCGTACCACCACTGCTCAGTTGAACCTTCTCTCCACGCTGTGCTCAGTATGCAGAGATTGCCGAGCAAAGAGCGTGGCGGCTCCGTGGTATGACGTCACAGAGCACGGAACATGCCGGTCACTGATGTAGATAATCTTTCAGCATATTCACGCAACGATAGAGAACAAATATGCAAATGCATGAACTTCCTTTCCCTAGTAATGACAAGAAAGATTAAACATGGTTCTACGTCAAAACCAAATAAGAGTGGTCAGCCCACACGCCAAGGGAAGGAACATCCGTATGGACTTGGAGCACGAGTCCAGCTGGCTACCCCAAGACCACGTCGTTAGCTTGAAATGCATTAGTACTGTATTTAAACTTAGGATCCGTGGTGGTCCGAGAAACACTGGAATAGATTTGTATCAGTCAAAGGTTGAGTACTCACTTCTCAGGACTCTGTCTGAAATGCAGCATGGCGAACTGAAGCAACGAGTGTTTCCCGTCGTGACGGCCGGGTGGTTCTGGTGGTTGAGGTGACGATGTGATGATACTGCGCTGCTGATGATGTTGCTGCTGGTGCTGGTGATGCTGCTGCTGTTGCTGCTGGGATACAGCTGAATTACTGTGAGGCTGTAAGACCGACGACTGCTGTTGATGGCCCGCACTGCGACTGTGTCCCGTCCAGCTGTCCAGAGCTATCTTCGAGGGAACCAGCCCATCGGCGACGCGGGGTGCTGCCTTCTGCTGCAGCTGCAATTAACAGGAAAATAATCCTCTTATTAGTATATTATCATTTACTAAGTAATTTAATGCATATTTATTAATTGTCCATCCAAAGACCCTACTTTGTAGCACCCAGCAGGTCGGTCACATAATAAAATAAATAATACATAATAGTACACATAATATACACACACGCACAAACAAGCACACACATACAGACTTAGTCAGGACGGCTCCATGTGCTAAAGCTTACAGTGGCTCCATGTGCGCCCTATAATAGTAATAGTAATAGTAGTAGTAGTAGTAGTAGTAGTAGTAGTAGTAGTAGTAGTAGTAGTAGTAATAATAATAATAATAATAATACATGTACATCTATTATCAGGCAGTACATCTCATTTGACGATATGTGTCAGAGGAAGAACAAATTGTTTGTATGCATCTGAAATCTGATTAGCAGAGACCGGAACTTTGGCAGAATGCCTTTTTAAATGTGTTAAATCTATCTCCTCTATGCTGATGATCAGTTGGTAATTGCCCAAGAGGAGCAAGATATAGAATACATGATGAGAAAATTACACGAGGAATACACAAAATGGGGTTTGACAATAAACTGGGATAAAACTGATTATTTTTGTATAGGGGGTATAAGTAAAAACCTGAATTTGAGTAATAATATAACAATAAAATCATGTAATGAATTCACATATTTAGGAGCAAAATTTGATAATACAGGAAGATATGAAAATATGATAAATTCAAGAATAATTAACGCCAGGAAAGTTACAGGAACATTAAATTCTATTCTATGACAGAAGAACATTAGGACAAAAACAAAAATGATGATATATGAATCCATAGTTAAAAGCACATTACTCTATGGATGTGAAGTTTGGCAGATACCTGAGCGTATGAAAAATAAGTTTTTATCTACTGAAATGGATTTCCTGAGAAGATCAGCCATGAAGTCAAGACTAGATAGGGTTAAAAACGAGGATATTAGAAGACTTGTGCATAAAGAGAAAACAGTCATCGAAGAAATACAAAGAAGACAGTTAATTTGGTACGGACATGTTCAGCGCATGGAAAACGAAAGACTGCCGAAAACTATCTTGAAATGGGTTCCAAATGGGAGAAGAAGAAGAGGGCGACCGCGAGATACATGGATTAAAGGAGTTAATAACGCTATGTCACAGAGAGAGTTACAAGATGGTGATTGGGAGGACAGAAGAAGACGGCAACTAGGATCCGGAAGGCGACCCTTCTCGCTGTGAAGCCGGACATATATATATATATATATATATATATATATATATATATTTTTTTTTTTGAAAGTAAATCTGTACGAATTATACCTTGTGATTGAAACGTCACAGTTTTATGTTGTCCTTTTCTGCCTTTTTAAATATAAATGCCTAATTTACAAAATAAATGTTTTTTTTTCCTTTATTTGATTATTTATCTATTATTTATTAATTTATTATTAAAAATTTCCTACAGGTATACTTTAATTCATTTCTATAACTGCTACAATGAAAGTGACTTCACCGAATGTGTATTATTGTCTTTCAGTCAGTTCATATTCTCTTTGCAACAATGAGTGCTGCCGTGCAAAAATGTATAACAGTAAGCGTTTTAATTATCGCTTGTGTTTATTTGACAAGGCAACAATGAGTGCAGGTCTAACGTTATTTTTCTTTCAGTTTTCATTGCGACGTTGCTGTAGCTAGCTAAATATTTCATATTGCATATCAGCACAACCAAACACAAAAATGCACTTTCCAAGGCTACTGGGAAGAAGATTTCTTTGCTTCCAACTGTAATTGCAACATCGTCGAAAATCTCAATTTGCATTCCACTTATGTAAGTAATGCTTTTCTTGCGGTCGAAATCCCTTTGTGGGTCTAGTGCAAGGTTTTTATAATTGCATTTTATTGTGTATTTTAGCTATTTATAATGCCTTTTTGCCTGCCTATTTTAGCTATTTATGATTCCTTTTTGCCTGCCTATTTTAATGACCCATAATGCCTAAACTTCCGGTCTCTGCTGATTAGTGTAATATGTAGTTAATCGGCGATGTGTGCAACGGAGGTGGAAAGGAACTGGCCATCCCACCCCATCATCTCCTGGCCTAGTTGCCTCATAAGTGGTGCCATGTTGGTATCACTTGTGAGGTTCTTCGGACAGTTGACTAAACAACAATAGTTTTATTTTCCCTAACGGAGTTAAGGTCTTCAGGCCTTCTCTTTCACTCAACCAGGATCGAAGCACATACAGGAAAATACATATACAAGTATTAACTTAAGAAAAAAGATTGAATACATATGAATACAATCACAAAACTAAAGGAAGATGCGATATTGTTCCAAATCCGACGGGTGGCCTGACAGGTGGGTCACCCTGCCTTAGCCCTGACAGGTCTGCAGTCCCAAGGCCTTATATGAATGTGTACAATTTTCAACGATTTTTTATTTGTTCTGAAGGCCTGGCTCGGGAGCTCGCAGACTGAGGTTACTAAATCATTTATCATCAAATGATCATCATTCCATCAATACTCCAGAATCACCCAGTGCGAGGTCCCGAGCCAGGCCTTCAGAATAAATAAAGAATGGCTGAACCATTATTATCATAATGGCGAGGGTAAATGAGAGAATACCGACAAAAATTCCATGTGCCCTCTTTGTCACCACGAATTCGTTCGTGACTCAGAAGGGGATCGACCCAGAGTCGCTACGGTGGAAAGAGAGAGGCTGACCACTCTGCGACGAGCAGGGCCTTCCTATATAAGTATTAGAAACCTGTAGGCCTACTACACCAAGACTTCAACGCAACTTATTTTTAACCATTGCAGGTGATAGGTGAAATGAAAGGGAAATGGAGGATGTTGGTGGAATGAAAGAGGGAAATGGGAATATAGTATCCAGAGAAACCATTTGCAACGCGTGCTATGTTCACAACAAATTCCATCAAAAACTGAATGGAAGGCCAGGGATCTAGCACTGAGTCACAGACGCGACACATACATACACACACATACATACATACATACATACATACATACATACATACATACATACATTACGCCTACAGACTAGGATTTCCAGATTTTCGAATGTAAATAAGGCACAGCTACAATATTTAACTCGAGGAAAATACAAGGAACTTCTATCTAAGATGAATATATATATATATATATATATATATATATATATATATATATATATATATATATATTTAAATTCAATTTCGCAAGTTAAACAACTTTGTAGGAATTTGAGAACCTTCCAACAATGGTATGACATGATTACTATTTTCTCAATTCGAGCATCAGATGTCGCCACAGTCACACGGGCTTGTAGAGACGCCTGTCCGCGCGAAGGGGAAGCTTAGCAATGAATTGCCGTGCCAGTAGATGATATTGCTGTATTTCTCTTTTAAGATACAGACTTATTTCACATGTCGTAAATCTGAGCAAGGATAAGAAAACCGTGCTTGAAATACGTCATCTTGAAAAATGGATGGTCCCTATCCGGGTTTCAACCCACGAGTAAGGATGACTGAAGATGTACCTAATGAAATAAACATTTTACCAGACAAATGCAGAGTTCTCTTGAAATAAGGAAAGTATCTGTAATCATTGGAACTTTATTAAGGACAAGGTTCAATGCAACGATGATTGCTTTTAAATTTTCTTTTGCAATATTAATTTCAGAATATAATAACATACAACTATTCTCTTGTGACTTACTGCCTTTTCACAAATTTGTTCCTTTTCATTGCAGAAGCGGCTTGGTTTTATTTTAACCAAATTTACGCTTTACTTAACTGTAAATTATGTTTTTCCTTTTTAAAAATCATGTTTTAGTAAGTTTTTTTTATTGCTTTTGCACTAAGTTATTGTTATTGTAAGTACGAGTATCTTCAATTTGTGCGAAGTCTTAGTAGTTTAGATACTAATTTCAACGAAAATAAAGATTCTTAAGACATTACTGGACCTCTTATTCAATATCTCAATATTTATTTTCAAATAAGGCATATAAAAACAATTTCAAGCTTCAAGAGACTGTCTTGAACAGAAAGTAGCTATTTATTCTATTTTAATTTAAAGTATCGCTAGAAAGAACAGAAGAATCAGAGAATAAAATACACATATAAATGTAAATATGAAAAGCAATAAAGTAAAAAAAAAAAAAAAATAGCTGGCGGTTTATTTCCACAGTTGTGATATTCGCTGAACAATACTACTGTCATTTTTAGAGGTTGTGTTTTTGTCGAACTTTTAAAATTATCTTTTGCAACCAAAATGAAGTTACATAAAAATGACACTTTAAGCATTGCAATTTATACTTTGTGTAGGCCTAAATAATGTTTTGTTATAATTTAAAAAAATTGTATGTTTTATGTTATACGTCATGATTGACGCTACAGTCCCAACCTTATGTTCCATTATGCTTTTAATGCTTCATCGTTTCTCTAGTTATCATGAATCCTAGGCCTACAGAAAATTTTCCAAAACTCCAACATTCCACAATATTTTCTTATCAATGCTGTATACACCTGAGAAGAAAATGATATAAAATATGAATATTTCAGTTTTACATAAATTTCCTTTCATATAAATGAATCATATTCTGTAGTGAATGTAACTGTACTCTTTTTACGTAAACATTTTAATAAATGTATAACGATTTCGAAAGTATATTAACTTAAATAATAAAACAAGAATATAAACACAAATTTAGAGTACCGTACATATAAATAGCTGAAATTAACAGTTATGTAAGACAATAGTTATCAGCCTACTGCTTTATGAAACCAAAATCTGGACAGTAAATCGAAGAAGAGAGACAAATACTGTACGATACAGGAAATAAGAAAGCTCTTCCTTTTTTCTTTATTATTGGTAATTTGTTTAAACGGGACGTCAGTATCAACGGTTATTCGTGCCTGGCCAAATTGTTTTAAAACACGATAAAATGTTCGAAACCAGAAAAGGCTGCTACTGGAAAATACATCACAGGTCTTTCAAAAAACAAGGCGAAATATTTCTAAGCTAACGGAAGTGAAATTAATATAGATCTGGCCCGAAAAATATAGCGATGGCAAATAATAAAATCAAGAAAGATAATCGTATGTAAAGGTCCCTAGCAATTAATATAAAGTATGAGCTTCCACATATAATAATGATTTTCACGCGACTTAGTTCATACGTCTCATCTTCGTGGCTACAATATTTTGCACGGACACTTGTAATATTTAAATTAACACCACTAACAGCGACTGAATCTTAACAATACAACTAGACAACGTTGCTTGAGCGCGAACATGTTGTTCTGGGCGGGTAAAAAGTTGCGCCCTCCATGAACTATTATTATTGATGGCTATTGAAATAGCAGAAAAATGTACAAAATTTAGGTGGCCTTTTACTATTAAAAATACTAGTACAGATTTCTTTCAGTTAGACACGAATTGTGACACAAATATACCTACAAGTAATTAGTTTAAATATACTTAGCAGTAATAAAATAATGTCCATCCTACAATATTTCACCGAAATGCTTGCGAAAATGGAGTTGCTATCATATACATGAGATTAATTATGCATATATCTTGAACGTTATAATTCTTACGAGTATTTAATAAATGTTATTATTTCAGGATCAAAACTTCTTACTACTCTATTCTTTCCCACAATTTATCTATAACACAAGACTGTATGGCAGGATAGGATTTTAGATACATTAAGACACTTTTACTGACCCTCAAAAGAAATAGTTTCTTCATCTCCATTCTATGCAATAAAATGTACATTTTATAATTACTTGCTGGGTAAGACAGAAACAAGTTATCAAGCTATTTCAAATTGTAAATGTGAAAGCTGAATGTCTTTTATAATAGAGAGTTTATTTTACAGGTCGCAATCTCAATTTCTCGTCAGAAGAGTTTAATTTAATTTTGTGGCCTTTGCCCCTAAGTCCATATTTGGGGTGGGGTCTACACGGGACCGTATCTTCATCTAAGACGAAACTTACATCACACAGACATTCTTGCCTTAGGCGGAACTCGAAACCACAACTGTAATTTCCACACAATATTGAAACTATGTGTCTGTTATTACATAGACTTCTACTTCGGCGGATACTTACATAGTAATTGTACCAGTCCCGAAATGAAAGGTACTAAACTAAATGGATAATAAGAATAGTGTTCTTTGGAAAATAAACTCCACAAAAATTGCTATCTCCTCAAAATACAAAAACTGATCGATATCAAGTGTATTAAAAATCTCAAAACACTCTCTCTCTCTCTGTACTTGTAATTTATTATTTTTAATTTTTCATGTTAGAAAATATGGAACAATATTATGTAAAAATCTGCAAGATTTTTGTCTGCGAACAACCTTTTTTTCTAAACTACTGGAAAGATTTTTGTATTCAAAATCTATATGACAGTTAACAAAATCACATCCCCTTGCATACTTTTAAAGTTTTATGTATATATATATATATATATATATATATATACATACATACACACACATATGTGTGTATACATGCCTTCATGATGTGTTAATACAGAATCCGAAGAAGTGCAGTGTTAAATGAACCTAGTATACTGAAGTGGCAAAGTGAATGGGACCAAACATCAAAAAGCTCAATTACAAGTCTTTCTTCCCTGAGATAGCAGACAGTGTGAAGTTGAATATAAATGTAACCCCAAAATTATATAGCAATGCTAATAGGACACGGTAATATCAAACTACATTTATACAAATACAAAATTATAGATAACCCAATGTGTCCATATAGTAACGGTGAACAAAGAGTAGACCATTTCATATTTGGCTAAATTTCTACAGTAAGAAAGAGATCTTCTGAAAGCTGTAGTACAAAGGGCAGGAAATTGGTCAGTGAGCAATTACCAAATTCACGAAGAGTATAATAGATTTTGATATATTATAATGAGCTCCAAAACCATAATACAGTAGTAACATTTAATCCATCTTATACGAAAGCATTACTAGTAATATTCTGTGATTATAGGGTGCAATTAGATAATAACAATTCAAATAATATTACTCCATAGTAATCAAACATGCAACATGATTTAAAAAATACATACATACATACATACATACATACATACATACATACATACATACATACATACATACATACATACATACATACATACATACATGCATACAAACTGGCTTCGTTCATTACAGGTGCTATGTTCGGTTTGAGTTTGTCGAGTATGGCGAAGTTCGATATTCGTCGATGTTCGCTCTGCAGAAGGAGGCCTGTCATATTTGTTCCACAGTGTGACAAAAATATTCGCTGTCCTCCACTCCCACCTCTTCATGTTTTAACCGATGAAGGATTTAGCATAGATCTTGCGATTAGTTTTTCATACGAAATAAACGAAGTTTTGTAATGTCTTGATTTTCTCTCTCATGTTCGAACATTGCAGAACACTAATACATACATACATACATACATACATACATACATACATACATACATACATACCTACATTCATACATACATAGATACATACACATACATGCATGCATACATACATACATACATACATACATACATACATACATACATACATACATACATACATAAATGCTGTACATAAGAGTGTCTGGAATAAATTAACAAATTTTGCATACGTTTGTAAACCAGTAACTTTTCATTTTGTAACATGCAAAAGAATGTAGCCTATTTATTAACTGATATACTGTATTACTTTTTTTTTTAATTTTTGTATTCTCCATGTTTTAGCATGTAGAAATTTAAGGTGTCTTTAAAAATACATTCTTTTGCACAATTTGTACAAATTAAAAAAGTAATATTTTACAAGCACGTGTAAAATTTGTTCATTTACTCCAAACAACACTCATCCAAAACTTTTTAAACAAAAAATTAAAAACTATAAACAATATTACTTATATAAGTTTCACTCGCTCAGTATGTGTCAAATGCATAACAGATCATAGACTATTAATTTTCTAGATTACTCAATCAGTTCGGTTTGTTTTTTTGTTGTTGTTTTTATGTTTTATTTTTTGAAGATTGTTACTACGGGGGAAGAAATAGAATATTGTTGAGGGTGTCACTCTTATTTATTATCCTATGTTGTAGTTCCTTGCGTTATACAGGAAGGCAGTAGTACAATTGTGACTACTGAAATGAAAGGATCTGTCAGAATGAAATAGTGGATCATGTGACTAGCTTGAAATTAAAGATTACTGTAACTGGCGCATAACGTGTATAATAAGACAGAATGCCAACGTCTCCTTTTCAGTTCAAATCCACTATTTTTCATACATTACAGCTCACGGAAGATTAATTGTGAGGTTATACAAGACATTGCTCTATACGTACATTCACCGCCAATCGTGTAGCGCAGTAACACAGACGTCAAACTTTGTGTACTAATTTAAGTCAGTAGAACATTTTTGTAATGCTAAAAAAACTGAAAGTAGAAATATTTACAGAAAATAATTAACACAAACTATTCCACAATTCCCTTTCATTCAAGTCCTATTCAACCTGCTAGTACACAACTTCACAGTCACAATATCTTATCCTGACTGGAGCACACAGCTCTGCAAGTCTACAGCCCGTTCCCACTTGTTGGCTTACACAGATAACTTCACCTTCGCCACTTCCTCAGTGTGCTGGAACCTTCTTCTCTTTCAATACCGTACTACAATGACGGCAACTATGGCAGCATAAATCATACAAAACTGTACACATCTTCATTATACAAACAATAGAGAGAAGAGACAATGGCAGGAAGGAGAAGAATATAAAAAACTAGGCGGTAATAAAGGACATATACATATGAAATTTGAACATTTACAAGGCTACCAGAGTACTGGAAAAAGTGAGACAGCAAGAATATAACCTTCTACGACAAAATAATCAGTGATGTTAGAATAAATCTAGCGTGGGTTAATGACCCATTGCTAACAATAAACGTGCTAATTGTATGAAGAAGCGGGATGAAACATAACGGAATTCAATTTGCATTTCTTACAACAGGATAAGTACCAAACAAGAGGTCTTCAATATGCTGTTTGACAACAGCAAAGATTTCATATTGAAAAAAAAAACATAATAATGCTTCTGAGACGTAAAGACTTAGTCAAATTAAAGGGTTTCGTTAAGTGGTGATTAGGTATAGTGCGGGTCAGCTTACTTCATACCCTAAGGGTGAAATCTAACCATTTTTCCCCCATCACTACATATGCTAGTGGATTGTGGTGATTTTATAGTTTCCAGGTTGAATTTTATTTTGCCAACTTGGTTTCGAATTTCGATACTGACAAATACTACAAATGGTAGTGATTTTGTAACTGGTATGTTGGCAGCTGAGACAAATATCGACAATATTTGTCGGTGCTGGAGTTCCATGAAATTAAAATTGTACTAGATTTCTGAGCCAGTTACTGGAAGCTAGTGAAATTTGAACATACTAATAATTAATTAATATCAGTATTAATATTAATACATAATAGTTATTTTATATGTTGCGTTGTGGTTATAACTCAAGACTATAGTCACGTAAGTTTTCGAAGTTAGTACTAATAATTTCATGTGGTCAAACAAATACATTTTTAGGTTAGGTCTCGTGAGTCAATTGTTTAGTCAAACCAATGAATTTCGTATTGCCAGACAAAATACTTGACATGTTGATCCCTTTCCCGTATAGTTTGCATACGAAAATATATAAAAAATTATTGAATTACTTAGAATAACCTTCCAACATAAAGTACGGTAAGTAAATAAGTCATTTAGTACGAAGGATCGTGTGATATTTGGTAACAGTTGGCAAAACTGACAAGACGGCAATATTTGCTGTTTGGGAACTGTTCTTATGTGACCCTCACTATAGTTGAGGTGAACAACGTAGACATGCAGAATTTACCCCTACAACCCTCAGTATTTCTTTGACGTCGCATGATATAGATAAGTGGTCGGCATTTCATGATTCGAGAATCAACCCCTTAACACACGAACAGGGCGGAGGGATAAGGTATGATCTCCCTCCCCTTGTTCATTCAATGTTAAGCAGTTCGTGCTAAAAACAGAAATTTCGAGTTATTTCGCTTATTTATTATAGCATAGTTTATTACTGTCGGGAGCATTAGAACAATGCTATAGTCATACACACATTTTACTTTAGGATGATTCTCGAAATTCTCCCACGGTTTATGGAGGTGATTTCTAAGGTTATTTCGAACAAAAAAAAATGTACAGTAGAGCGTCTCGTTTAGGCACAGTGAAAACGTAAACAAAGTGCAGGTAACGTGTGGGGGGAGGACAAGCCGTACGATAAACACTAGGGATGCACAAGGTTTTAGTTACAACATTTATGGCGAAGCATTAATTGGAATTACACTTTACAAAAAACACACAAATTGCATAACGTTATCGTATACACATTTTAACAAACAAGCAATTGTAATGTTGAAATAATTCAATATAACAAATCAAATTTTGCTGTTTATATGATGTTGCTTCTAAGCAGCATTTTTTACTGCCATGAATTTCATTCTCTGTATGACTAACACAATACCACTGTCTTTTGTGGCCGAATTAATAAAATTACAGTATATTGGTCTGAAGTAACAACACCATTTCTTAAACATAATTATCCTTTCTCAAAGTTAAATTTATTCAGATACAGCACAGTAATTATTTCAACGTTACAAAATTGCTTGTTTGTTAAAAATGTGTATATGATAACGTTATGCAATTTGTGTTCTTTTGTTTTATGTGTTTTTGGAAAATATAATTTTAATTAGGCTAAATCTCCGTCATAAATGTTGTAACTAAAACCTTGTGCATCCCTCGTGTTTATCGTACGGCTCGTCCTCCCCCCACACGTTACCTGCACTTTGTTTACGTTTTCACTGTTCCTAAACGAGACGCTCTACTGTAAATTAATTAATGGGATCACATTCATAGTTACGGAGTTACGGTAATTTGAAAACGGCAGAAAAAAATTGTATTTCAGGATTTCACTAATAAAAATGCAAAAAAAAAATAATTAAAATACAAACAATTGATTGTTTGTGTATCAGTCTCTTTCATTTAAAGTAGATTTAAATCACATTTTCGAAAATTCCTCCCTGAATCTCTAGGCAACGGTACGCACGGGTGTGAACCGCACGTGTAGCATTTCGTTAAAAGCCATATGTAAGTAATTAAGTAAATGTGTACTTAAGGGGATCTTGAAGAAATCTGGCGTCGATTGGAAGGAGAGGTGGCTAGTCAGTAATCTTTAAATATGACGAGTCAACGCCAGAATAGGAGAAGAAATGTCAAAGGGAAGTCATATAAGGAGAGGAGTACGACAAGGATGACCCTTATCACCTACTCTGTTTAACATCTACTTGGATGATTTAGTGAAGGACTGTTTTCAGAACATTGGAGGATGATAGTAGGAGGAGGAAGAAGAATAAAGTGCATAACATAAGATGATGATACATATGACAGATATTTCGGCGTTAATATACTCGTATTAAATGTAGAACCAATATTTAATGAACTCATAGTATTATCTTCATTTGGCATTGTTTCTTAACAACCTACAGGCCTATATATATATTTACGTGTGTGTGAAAGATAAAAGTTATAACTTATAAGATTTATAAGAAATATTGTACTTCAGCATTTTGAAGGATTCGGTGCAAATGACTTTCATTTTTACCTTTTAGAATAATACCAATTTTTCATCTTTTACTAGGTACAAGTGAGGGACACAGTTTTTGAGCGGGGAAAATGTTTCAATATCTGTAGCGCTGTTTATAAGAGGCTATAGTTTTAATTCCTTCTCAGCAAAGATATATAGTAGAGCGTCTCGTTTAGGCACAGTGAAAATGTAAACAAAGTGCAGGTAACGTGTGGGGAGAGGACGAGCCGTGCGATAAACACGAGGGATGCACAAGGTTTTAATTACAACATTTATGGCGGAGCATTAATTGAAATTATATTTTCCCAAAAAATCAATTGTAACGTTAAAATAATTCAATATAACAAAACATATTTTGCTACGTATATGATGTTGCTTTCAAGCAGCATTTTTTACGGTCATGAATTTCATTCTCTGTATGACTACATAATATCAGGGTCTTTTATGGTCGAATTAACAACACTACAGTATATTAGTCTGAAGTGGGCAGGTAGTGCCTGAATAAATTGAACTTAGAGAAGGGATAATTACGTTTAGGAAACAGTGTTGTCACTTCAGATCAGTATACTGTAGTTTTGTTAATTCGGCCAGAGAATACGGTGATATTATGACATTTATTTCATAAGAAATGCTGATAGTTTATTTTATTAATATTTTTTCATAAATTGTAGAAAAAATAACATTTTCAAATTTTCAAAAAAGAATAAATGGAAAGTGAATAAATGAGATATTTCATAAAATGAATGCATAGAAATATTTCTCTATGTCTTGTGAATGTAACCAACAAAAAAAAAAGGAAAATTAAAAATTGAGATCTTCTAATAAAAACTTGGATTTGAAAATGTTAAAAAATAATAATAAAAAATCAAAAGCCAAAAACATTTGGGAGTCCAAAATTTGGATTTTATTAGTCCTTTACATAGTAAACATGCTCTCAAAATTTGGTTGAAAAAATGTGGAATGTCCTCTTAAACAGGAAAGCTAACCTAATATCTCGTCGTCATAATATGAACCTAAACTTTCGGCTCGGAGCATGCGCAGCGAGGTATTCTTTGACTTAACAAAAAAATCTATTTGCTCAACTATTATATACGTCCCTCATTGTACATCAAATGGACAAATTGTCCACAACTCTCTTGCTTCTTATGCTTGAGAGGGAATTTATTTTGAGTTTTCTGTAAGAATACCCAACATAATATAAAGGTTTAGAACAATTTTCAATTGTAATATGTGTATCTAATGTTATTTTTATGGAGAATAAGAGAAAGACGAAAAATAGGGAAGACTGAATAATGCTGGGTTTGCAGTGGAAGACCTGCCCTTGGATAGAACACTATGAATGAATGAATGAATGCTAGGCCTAGTTCTTACTTGAAATATGTAAAACAAAATTTAAACTTTACCATATTTCTTTAACATACATGCATACACGCATAAATACATACATACATACATACATACATACATACATGACCGCAACTAGGTTCTGTGTCAACAGGGAAAATATGGATTCTGCGCCCCCCTCACCCCCATGGATTTTAGTGAGAGAAGTGTTAAATAGATGGCAGGAGCTGGCAGATTCGTCACATTATCAGTAGCCTACATTAAGTATAGTAGATTCCACATAATAAAATAAACAATACATTCATATTAAATTATTTATTGCCAGTTATGGAAATTAATGTAATTGACAGGAAACATTTAGCATACAAATACTATTTTGTCATTTTTTGCCCCCAACCAGGGGCAGATGCCTTGTTTGTCCCTCCCCCTAGTTGCAGCCCCGCATACATACATACATACATACACACAGAACACAAAAACAAAATAATATAAACATGAGAAACGCGCGCAAGCACACGCGCGCGCGTGCGAATACATAGACTAAACAAATGCATAAACAGACACTGATATACACGGAATAACTGCATAAAATGAAACACATGTTACTCACCTCGAAGTTTGCAATTAATTGATATGACACATTTCGTTATTAACATCATTAAAAACGACACTGAATGCACACCAAAACACGATTAAAACGCATATTTCACCAATATCACAGTCCTCTGCGGTGACTGAACCCACAAAACCAACAAGACAGATGGTTAGCTTTTACATGTTCGTACCAATGCGGCTGTCCTTTACTGCAGCATAACGAGTTACATCTGAGATAAGAAAGCTGTCCGCCATGCACTAGTTTCACTTGAGGCAGGGCTGACACAGCAATAAACCACAGAGGTGAATGTTTCTCTCTGATGTAGAGTACAAACGAATCACAAAGATTCGAATACGACGTCACTACATTGTACTTCAAATCTTCCGTACATAAGAAAAAAAAAACCTTTCACATGCTACCGATGAAATTCCCAAGTTAAAATAAAGCGGATTTCGTTACGTTTGTCAACAATTTTACTTTCAACTCGCATTTAGTTGCGAACCATCGAGATTTCTTCTTCCTACAAACACGCTTACCTACTGCATTTACCCTTTCAGAAAGATGAAGTGCCGTCTGAACAAAAAGTATATAATTTCTGGAATTAACAATTCTACAGGGAAAACTGGTTTCAGTAACAGTCATTTCATTACAGTAAATTACTGGTTGCAAGACATGATATTTAAAGGTCAGCAAAGAAGACGTGCTAGTTGGAGAGACATGTTGCCAAATTAATCTTAACTGCATTGTAATAACGCAGTGCATGCTTAGGAAATAAAAGATATTGTACGGTTCCTGGAAAACTAACAGACGAAAACGTTGATTTCCGTACGAATTTCTCTTTTTATTTTCTCACGCATGATAGTTTGGAGAAATCGAGACAAAAAGAAGTATAACAGAGAGAGAGAGAGAGAGAGAGAGAGAGAGAGAGAGAAGTTTAATATAAATTAACTGGCAATAATAAAAGTATTGGAGGGGGGAAGAGGGAGAATTTATCTAAGCAATACTTGTTTTAATTGCCCAAAACTTTTAATCACAATACTTTTGACTATTTGTTTAATCTATTTATGTTATTTAACAAACAAATATATAATGAAGGTATAAATTGAGTACTACTAGAATACGAAAATTCACGTTTTCAATATCCTTGGTATCACAAAATAGTTTTCGTCTGTCTACGTACAGCGCTGTGATTTCTTCCCAACTATTGGCCTGATCTTGCTCATATTATTATACCGGTAAATCTAATCGGAAATGATGCACGTGGAGTATAATAATTTTTAGGCACACATTAACTATCTAAGATAACAATATTATCATGTAAAGGTGAAAAAGATACCCAAATAAATCTCATTAAATACCAACAAATATTAGTCACACGTAGAATATGTAAATAATTTGGACAAATTTCCATGATATACTTCTACGTATATTTCTAATACTACAGCAGGCTCTAGATCAGTGGTCGTCAGCACTTGCTGAAATGTGCAAAGAGTAAGCGGAGCCGTCCCGTGTGTCCCGTCGTGCAGCAGGAGGAGGAGGTAGAGAGCATACCCGCTAGCAGCTACGAGTGCACCATGGTGCATTGTGTTCTCCGCGGGTAAGAGAAGCTAGCCCCAGGGTGCTCTGTGCTGACGATAGCTGCTCTAGTTAATCCGCATGTGGATTAACAGCTTTGCGGTTTAAACGCGGCATCGGTTTTAATAAATATTTAATTATTTTAATAAACTTATTAGGTTACATTTCCATTTTCCATAAAATATTATTCAGACCACTATGATGTCACTAAAACATCGCGATTAAAACAGAGTTTGGATAGTTAGTAACATTGTTACGTTCGAGATGGGCAGGGCGTGTAGCACTTATGGGCGAATCCGTAAATGCATATAGAGTTTAAGGCTGGTTCACAATAAACTGGGAATGGAAACAACAAGGACGAGAACGGAAATATTGTTAAAATAAATGTATTATCAATATTTCCATTCTCGCTCTCGTTGTCGTTTCCGTTCTCGGTTTATTGTGGACCAACCTTTAGTTGGGACGCCAGAGAGAAAAAGGCCTTTGAGAGGCCGAGACGTAGATGGGAGGATAATATTAAAATGGATTTGAGGGAGGTGGGATATGATGGTAGAGTCTGGATTAATTTCGCTCAGGATAGGGACCGATGGCGGGCTTATGTGAAGATGGCGGTGAATCTCCGGGTTCTCTAAAAGCCATAAGTAAATAAGTAAAGTATACCTTAACTATATTACTACTGTGCATTTGATGTGTATTTGGATTATCCGTTTCTTTATCTGCGTACTTTTTCCCCTTTATTAGCATGGATAATCGAGAGTCTATTGTATCATACTTTGCTTTATGGGATTCTGACTGTTTTGTGAACAGATCACTCATTGAAACTTATTGAAATTGCCTCTAAAATTCAACAAAGAAAAAAGTGACAGGGGATTCATAGGATCTCTGTAATTATATGAAAAGTTTTTGTTTTTGGTTGGCTGTTTTGTAATATTTAGATTTTTAAGGAAATGGTTCTTATTTATAAGGATTGTGATATGATATATATGATTGAGAGTGAAATAAATTTAATTTATACATACATACATGTTCTGCCCATGGGCAAGTCCTTCACTGCAAACTCAATCGTCCCTATTTTCTGCCTTCCTCTTAGTCTCCGCATATGATCCACATATCTTTAATTTGTGTGTTGTATTATTAATGATTATTTTCATTTATTTCTTTTTTGAATACCGGTATATAACATATATTTGTGTAAGTATTTACAATGGAATTACCGTGTTTTATCTGAATGATCCGTTGCTAAACAAATGACGTCAGAATTAATTTGATTCCCGAGGTATTTCCTCCGTAGAATGTTCGCCATGTTGGTCTTTTGGGGAAGATGGTATAGTTACACTGAAGCAATTTCGCGTTATTGTAAGATGAGCTGCTGCCAAGAAGTCAAAAGGAGAATAGCAATGACCAAGGAAGCTTTTAATAGAAAAAGGAGCATTTTCTGCGGAACTCTGGAAAAAGAACTAAGGAAGAGACTAGTCAAGTGTTTTGTATGGAGTGTGGCATTGTATGGGGGCAGAAACATGGACATTACAACAAAGTGAAGAGCTGCGAAGAGAAGAATTTGAAATGTGGATATGGAGAAGAATGGAACGTAGGAAGTGGATAGACAGAATAAGAAATAAAGCTGTGTTGGAAAGAGAGGGTGAAGAAAAAATGATGCTGAAACTGATCAGGAAGAGGAAAAGGAATTGGTTGGGTCACTGGCTGAGAAGAAACTGCCTACTGAAGGATGCACTGGAAGGAATGGTGAACGGGAGAAGAGTTCGGGGTAGAAGAAGATATCAGATGATAGACGACATTAAGGTATATGGATCATATGAGGAAACGAAGAGGAAGACAGAAAATAGGAAAGATTGGAGAAAGCTGGGTTTGCAGTGAAAGACCTACCCTTGGACAGAACACTAAATGAATGAATGAATATAACCGATAATGGTGACGGAGGAGAGCAACAGAGGAAACGGGAGTACCTAGAGAAAACCTATCCCAAGACTATTTTATTCCACTTGGACTCGCTTCCAGCGAGGAAAGTCTATTTTATTGCTATTTAACTCTGTGAAGCAAAAACAGTTTCCTCATATTAAAAATAAATTAGCCCAAGTACGCAAACAACTTCAAACAGGCGAATCGACACAAGTGAACGTGACCTGCTTGAGTCTGGCGTATTATGCAGGAGGTTAGGAGTTGAATTCTCAAGGCTGATTAGTCTGACGGAACATTTTCATAGTTTCCCGCACCCCACCACGTGCCTCCACGATATATGAAGAATTCCTGAGTACATGTCAGAAAACTTTCCTTTCAAATACTTTTCCCTCACCGTGCAATTCATCATACATTTCCCCTGCCAACAACCTACCAAATGCCATCATCACCACATCACCGATGGAGTACCGGGTAACAAAGTAAAATTAGCACACCGTTCTAAGAAGTCCAAATTTACGGCACCCACATATACAGTCAACGTACTAGGGATCAAATAACCACAGCAATCCAGAAACAGCAACTAAACCTCGAATATTCGAATGTAGCACCATTTGTCTTCTTGTATTCAGAATTAAGTATTATTCGCGCGGCCTCATGCTTAACATGCCGGCATCATACAATACCGCGCGGTGTGCTTTTAAAACATAATTTTGCCGACCGATTGTTGCTCTGTAGGTTTCACTCTAAGCGTCACGTTGTCACGTCTACTTCCCTAGTCTATTATATTGTTAAATGGCTATTATTATTACTAATTATTATTATTATTGTTGTTGTTGTTGTTTCATATACGAGTACGTTGATAATTTTTAATCACATACCTTAATGTTCGTCCTCAGCACAAGACATTGCAACCTCGGTTTTAGTCCACGGGATTAGACAAGGAGATGTCATTTTATAATGGAAGCATCTTATTGGTTGCAACATTGAAATTGAGACGAGTGATTGGAGCGGCGACATAAGAAATTTACAACAACAATACAAGCAAATTTCAAAGACCTAATTCGAAATATTCTCGGGCTTCCAGCCAGGTCATAAGTTGGTGATCCACCGACGTTTCGAGGATGTTCATCTTCCTCATCTTCAGGGTTAAGTGATATCTGAGGGTACCTAGCTCCTTAATTTATAGTGCCAGAGGGAGTCAGCCGAGGAGCTGTGTGCCGCGGTCCGCACTAATAACAGCCAATCGGCGCACAGCTCCTCGGCTGACTCCCTCTGGCACTATAAATTAAGGAGCTAGGTACCCTCAGATATCACTTAACCCTGACGATGAAGAAGATTAACATCCTCGAAACGTCGGTGGATCACCAACTTATGACCTGGCTGGAAGCCCGAGAATATTTCGAATTATCACGTCGCCAGGAAAGATTCAGTAGTTATTTCAAAGACCTGTCGAATGTTACTCAAGAGGCCGCTCAAAGACCTGCCGAAAGTTGAGCATGAAACCGCGGCGATAATATGATGCCGGCATGTTAAGCATGAGGCCGCGGCGATAATAACGTATGTTTGTTATTCTTACGAAGAAAGAATAACCTAGCAGAAAAAAAAAATATATTATTAATCTTTTGTATATTATAAGGAAAGTCTGACCTCGAAAAGTCTTCAACATCCGTTAAATTCGTTTAAAATTCCAGTCAGCAGGTGTAACAGCTGTGTTAATGACATACCTGATAAAGCATCTCTATTGAACTTTTACTTTTTAAATGGCCTTCCGACTGGATTCCATTAAACGAACAATTACTTTACGTAGTTGACCTTGAAATACTTCACAACTTGAAGAAAAATCTCCAATAATTGAAACTTGATACACACCTTAATGCTCAGAACAGTAAATCAGAACTAAAAACGAGATAAATTATCGCTAAGCTCTTGTCTACCAATCAGAACATTGCGTCTACCTCTTTTATTTGGTATTTATCACTGTTATCCCAATTCCCTTCCCCTTAAAAAATTTAAACTCTCTTGTAGAAGTCTTCAGAACTCTCGCTTTTGTAACGGATAGGTTTCTCTAGTTTTGAATTCCTGGTATCGCGCCGGGAAGCGCCAATTTTAGTGGCCGCCACCAACGTCGAAGCCAACCACTCAGACCGTCTGCAGCGCCACTATTCTGTGACTGTGGCTGTGGCTGTGTTTGAAGGTCCCCATTTATATCCATTATTCATAAGCAGCAGCGCTTCTAAAAGTGGTCTCGTCTGAAGGGGCTCTAAAAATCAGAGCACGCTGCAGTATCACAATGCATGCAACGACATCCGCCTGCGAATCGGGAAATATGGGTGAGGTACAACAAGTAAAACTGCCTGGAGTCTTCTTCATTAAGAGTAAGGACCTTCAGGACTGACTTCCCTTCCTGAGGAGGTCGCACCAGGAATTATTTTTATCCACCTCAAAAATATTCCTTTCGGGAGAGTTTGAATTAGTGAGTATCGGACTTGATGGTATGCTTGGTAGCCACTACGCCACCAAGAACGGTTAGTTTATTACAACGCCAATTTAATATGAGAATAGGTGTGAGATTTTAGACGTAATTAAACGGTGTACGATATCATTTTGCTAATGTAATTATTAAAATGCAGTAGAGCAGCGTTTCTCAAACTTTTTTGAAGTAGGGACTACATTTTTAAGTCAGAACAGTTCCGCGGACCACCTTACTCTTGTTCTCTTCGAAAGCAAAATTAATAATTTTTGTAGTATATTTTAATATCAATAGACATATTTTAAATAGAATTAATTAATTTAATTAATTTTATATTAGTATTAACTAATTAAGCTAATGTTAATAGAAGAAAATTCATTTTTGTCTCTTTAATAATTCAAGGCTATTAGAGTTTGGATAATCTTTAACTTATTAACTAAAAAAAATAAATGTTGGTACTCACATTAATGAGATGAATGAGCCTGCCGATTCTTGCACACTTGTTCTATGTTTGGACTTACGCTGGTAAATGAGTGAATGAGTGATGGAACGGAGAAAAATTCTCTCCGTTCCAGCACTCATTCATCATATGATGACGCAGAATATCTGCATGGAAATATCATATGTACTTCGGTACATCAAAATATATATATGATATGCGTAATAAATCACTTTGTGATTTAAGACGGCGCCATACCGTCGGATCCCGGCCAACCAGTCACTCATTCGAGTGCACCTCAACACATGTATGGACTTCGGTCCTGCGTTCATAGACATCTATGACGTAGTGGAGAGGGCGGCCACTAGAGGGAACCCAAGAGATGGAGCTTAATCTGAGACGATTCTAAACGGCGTCGGGGTTGTATCCGGCGTGGCTTAGTGGATAAAGCATCAGCACGTAAGAGCTGAAAACCCGGGTTCAAATCCCGGCGCCGGAGAGAATTTTTCTCCGTTCCATCACTCATTCATCATATGATGACGCAGAATATCTGCATGGAAATATCATATGTACTTCGGTACATCAAAATATATATATGATATGCGTAATAAATCACTTTGTGATTTAAGACGGCGCCATACCGTCGGATCCCGGCCAACCAGTCACTCATTCGAGTGTACCTCAACACATGTATGGACTTCGGTCCTGCGTTCATAGACATCTATGACGTAGTGGAGAGGGCGGCCACTAGAGGGAACCCAAGAGATGGAGCTTAATCTGAGAAGATTCTAACCGGCGTCGGGGTTGTATCCGGCGTGGCTTAGTGGATAAAGCATCAGCACGTAAGAGCTGAAAACCCGGGTTCAAATCCCGGCGCCGGAGAGAATTTTCCTCCGTTCCATCACTCATTCATCATATGATGACGCAGTATATCTGCATGGAAATATCATATGTACTTCGGTACATCAAAATATATATATTATGCTGGTAAGCTTAAGTCGAAGATTGTCACATACATCGAGTCGATTTCTGTAGCTACTTTGTTTTTATTAGAGTTTGTGATGAAAACCCTTTCTCACACAGATACGTAGAAACAAACACTGAATTATAATCTCTAAAGCACCATTGTACAGTTCACTGTATTCTCTTTTTTTTTACTTGTGATGAGGTCCAGAAATTAACCATACCTTCCGCTTGGAATTTCATTTTAAGTCCGGTCTCTTTCGAGAGTTCAATTAACTGTTCTCTTTCATTCAATGAAAGTTTGTTAGTTTCAATATCGCAATGAAAGTGATCACGAACCCATGAAAATTCGTCATATTTACTTGGAAAATAAGTTTCAAATTGTGACCTCAGAGTTGTATTATTGGTGTAAGATGTACAGTACGTGACCAATTCAATGTGCAGACTGGGTGTCGGCAAAACTGTCAAGAAAGTCATAAATACATTAAAAAAGGTTCGGTCCTCTGTTGTGAATTTAGTGGTCCATGACTGGGTTACAGGGGCGGCGCTAGATGTGCAGGGAAAAGATGGCGAGAAACACCACAGTCATAGTGCTTTAAATCCCTCTTTCGTTGTTGAGAGTAGAGTGGGAAGGATAATAAATTTAATAAAATGTCAGTACTGAGAGAAAAAGTGAAAGGTGATTGCCATGTGTCATTTCCAAACTCTGAGATTTTCAGCTATTGAGTGATACGCAATTCGTTTGAATTTTATTTTTTCTTCAGCCTTTTTTGAAGGACCACAAGGACAGACCTCGAGGACCACTGGTGGTCCGCGGACCATAGTTTGAGAAATACTGCAGTAGAGTATATGAAATTTACAGGGACTTGATAAGGAACTCAAGTTTAACCCGAAATTCATCTACTTTTGTCTGTGTGGAGGTACTTGTCTCCCATCGGGTGCCTTTCCACGTGGCAGATAGGGGTATGCTCATTGATACATACGGTGGACACTGGGGAAATAAAATACCCGGAGAGGACTAAACCCAGTTGCTATTATTTTGTACCGGTAGTAAATTGAGTTGGATCTCCAAAGGCTGGGCATAAAGCCGATGAGTTTCTCGAAATCCCAAGATAGGTCTCGGGATAGGAAGACTTTAACCGTGGTACAATATGATCCTTTAATAAAGGTATTTTAGGATGTTTCGGACCGAGTTGTATAGGGCTTGAACTGTAGGTCTACTACAAATTATAATAGGGCATAACTTAAAACAATCTCCTTTTTGTCTCTCGTACAAAAAACACATGCATGCATCAATAAAACTAGGTAACAGTGCTAACAGAAACTTTTTTATACAAAGCTTATGTTCCTGAAGATATCGTCTTTAAGTTTACACATTATACCGGGATCATTTTTTTCTGTATTCTTGTGCAGTATGTTACTGTATTCATATTTCTCCAAGTGGCGGCCTGAACACCTGCAGACTTCTAACACAAGTGTACAGGTTGTTACAAAAGAAACAATACAATGCTTCTATTCTTCAAATGAGGCACAGAAATTCTTATATATTCAGAAATTTAAAATAAATATTATATATAGTCCAGACACATGATCTGAAGACATTAATTCGTCAATTTAAGTATAGAAACGTAATCATAAACAAAAGCAAAAAAATAAATAAATAAAAAAATACAAGATCTTTTGAATTCAATATTTTCTAACGTTAATAGAAAAAAAAGAGTTGTGACAAGTTCGGGGGCAGCACCCTCCATGCATTCCCATAACTCCGCCTATGGCCGTATAAGCATTTCCATGGCAACCGAAATCGAATTTCCAGTCTACAAAACCCTTCAATTTTTTTTGTATTAGTGTACGAATGCAGACGTTATATGTCAAAATTTTAACACATCTTTGAAAGTCATAGATCATAGTCCTAGGCGCAAACTCAGAATTCAATAACAAGCTAGTTAGCAACCGAGGACGACTTGTTTCATGTTTAACAACCAAGTTGAACAAGGTAGAATTAGGTCACTATGTGAATGTAGTCAGGATATGACAAACAGTTACCGCTTCGTAACATCTGAAGCATAAAACATTCCCTTGCTTTTGCATACAGGTTGACATACAAATAGCAAGCTCAGTTTATCTAGCTGTTACATGTAACATGAAATGAAAGAAGAGCTACAATATTCATGGAACAATGGAAACAGATAGTGCAACCAGGGAGTGTGGACAATCAGTGAACCGTAGATCCACTGGAATACTCGTACAAATCTCAAAACAAATGACAACAATGAGAAAGAATAATGAATGGAACACGAATGGGTGCACACAAATATTTGAATAAGGCAGTGGAAGGTCACAACCCACTTAATTTCGTTATACGTCCGAGATCTGCTGTGAAAGAAAGGGATTTCTGTAATTGCGCATTGTGTATTTTATTATGACGAACATTGTAATGCCCTCTAGCGGCATACTATGGAACTAATCCTGCTATGACATTTGTGAAGCGTGTAATGCAATGCATGACACACAACAGTGCAACACGAAAGCAGTGACTGTTTCTCATGAGTCACGAAAGGATTACAAATCACACCGGTATCCATTCAGACGTTTCATTCGTTCGTAAAAAATAATTAATATCACGTAGATGACACATACTCTCTCATTTAGGCGTTTAACACGCTATAGGTAGAGATAACTGAATTCTTTTATCATATTTTGAATTATATATATATATATATATATATATATATATATATATATATTATATATATATATAAATCACCAGAGCTTCCACAGTTGGAAAGGTATTTTTTGGCAACGACCGCTAAATGGTAGTACAGTTGCTCCATCCATAAGGGTTATAACGTGACTTCTGTAGTCGCTAGATAGCAGTATAGTGAAATTGATAAAAGTGGTTGCCTTGAAAGTCCATTAGGCTGATCAATCCGATATATGTGATCAGGGATTTAACTCTCATGGTGCAAGGAAGTTTACCAGTTTGCCGCATTGGGTTGGAGCGTCGATAGCTGTGTTCCGATGGGAATGACGGGGGAGGGGGGACTGATTATTATATGTGTTACGAATCTGACAATTTTAAGCAGATATTATGTATACTAATCATTTTGGGAATCTACCAGTTCTATGACATTATTATTATTATTACCAGTCACATGGTCTAGTAGTCAGAGTTTCTGGTTACAGTTTATGACGTTTCGGGTTCGATTTCCGGTTAGAACATAGGAATTTTTCCTTAAAGAGAATTGTTCCTGTGTTCTTTAATGGTCTAGAAATTAGGTTAAGTTTAGATTTAAGACCTCTCCTGCTATCATATATTCATAGTCATCCTATAATATTAATATCGGGGCAGTAATTCCGACTTCCAAGCGCCCCAACCTCAAAAGTGGGTTAGGTACACTTAAATCATTGCCAGGAGAGACTAGAAATGTCGAATGACAAACTGGTGACATAGGAAAATAATAATAATAATAATAATAATAATAATAATAATAATAATAATAATAATAATGTTGGTATAGTGGATACCTGCAATACCGATCGGGCAATGTAACATGAGACGTAGTTCCGATTTTCTCCACCACAATAACATTTACTTATAGTTTTATTTCAATAGTCTCTCCATCGTATACATTCAGTTGGAGAACTTGTACTGTATTGTCTATGGCTAAAGTAGCAGAAACGTGTGCTTGCTGATTCGGAGCTGAGCTCGGGCATGAATTCGATTCCCGCTTGGACCGATTATCTGGTTGAGTTTTTACGAGGTTTTCCAAACAACAAGGCGAATATCATTTAATCTATGGTAAATCGTCGGCCTCATCTTGCCAAATAAATATCGCTACCACCAATTGCATGGACGCTAAAATAATAACCTAACAGTTGAATCAATGTCGGTAAATAACTAAAAGAAGTGAAATGTTGCATAAAAATCTGTATGAAAAAATTGGCACATGCTTTTTCATACATTTTATCAATTCATAACAATTCATTTCCACTGGCATTGTGCGAATTATATTCTTTATAATATTTTCCTTCAACTTTTATACGAAACAGATACATAAATTAAACCATATATATATATCTCATATCCAAATACGATGAGATCTAGTTTCTTTACATTGAACATAAAAAGACATAGTGAAAGTTGTTTTCAGTGATATCCATCACCAATAACACAGTATACAATCATTAAAAGAGTTACATTTGAATCTAGTGCACTTCTGTAACGTTTTCTTTTTAACACAGTAGACAAAATATTAGAGTCAGGTGGAAGAGAAGTATAACTATTTTGTTTGAGTTTCGTTATAAATATGGCTTTTAAGGAACTAGGAGATTCATTGCCGCCCTCACATAAGCCCGCCATTGGTTCCTATCTTGAGCAAAATTAATCCAGTCCCTACCATCATATCCCACCTCCCTTAAATCCATTTTAATATTTCCTCCCATTTACGTCTCGGCCTCCCCAAAGGTCTTTTTCCCTCCGGCCTCCAAACTAACACATTATATGCATTTCTGGATTCGCTCATACGTGCTACATGCCCTGCTCATCTCAAACGTCAGGATTTAATGTTCCTAATTATGTCAGGTGAAGAATACAATGCGTGCAGTCCTACGTTGTGTAACTTTCTCCATTCTCCTGTAACTTCATCCCTCTTAGCCCCAAATATTTTCCTTTGAGTTTCGTTCTGGAATTTTTAAATTGTTTCTATTACAATTCGTCATAACAATAATTAAATACAATTTGTAATGCATAGATGACTGCGCTTTTACTTGTGAACGCTTCAAATAAACTACAGTATACAGTTACATTTCAAAACCAAGGAATATACGACCATGTGATACATTAAAATTCAGAAAAAAAAAAAAATAAAAAGATACAGTGAAAGAAAAATTGAATTATTAAAGTGCACAGTTTTTAAAGAAATTGCTGGAACTGGCGACACGCAGCGGCAATAAGAGACGAAACCGACGCAGATAAGATTCTTGTATTCTTGTACCCTATGAAAGGTTTCTGACATATCACGAATAAATTCACAGCCATTTTAATATCTTGTACGTCACAAAAACGATCAACAGTTACATAAATTAACAGTACATTTCTCGCAATAATATGGAAAATGTAGGATCGCCACAAATTATTAAATGAATTCCGATCAACAATATGGCAGTGGCGTGCAAACATACAATAGTCTGTAAATTTTGCAGATTATAACGCTAAATTCAGAAAACGCCGTTGAATTATTTGCAATCAGGTTTCATTCGATCACTAAGAAGGCGTGAAGTCATTGTAATAAAAACTGTGATTCTACAGGGACATCATTTTATTTTTACTTCAATTTTTATTGTACCTGAGTTTTTGAATGTACTTCACTCCTACCCCTTCTACTAAGGAAGTTCCAACTCCACACAGAACCAAGACCGCAGATAGTAAGCAGTACTGAGTTACTGAGTATAGTACGTTCCAGAAATATGTTCGCGTTTTCCAGTGACGAAAGAGCTTTCAATATTGAATCATATTTTCGCACAGGTACTGTCCGTTTGTCTACGTCGCATCCCGATTTCCCCCACCTGCTTCTGCTCGCCCCTCTGTAAAAGCTGGGCTGTCTTAGCTCTTTTCTGAAAACATTCTCTTCTCTTAGGAATTGGACGTTTACGTAATATTATACAGCTGTTTAATTTAACTTAAATAAAAGGGCCTCGTTAAGTAATTAACTGTCACGTGATTTCCTCCCTTTCTACAATCCTGCGGCATAACCACTTGGACGGACAGTAGATAGCATGTCTGAGTAATTTTATATTTTCGGGTCGGGCAGAAGTGAAGATTGAATTCACAGTACGTAGAGTAGGTACAGAATTATTTCAACATGAGTTACTAGTACGAAGGACGAAACTGGTAATTGGAATTAGATGCAACAGTCTATAGTGCGATAATGTGCACAAAAGAACTGAAGCCTGCATCGAAATGAACGGCCACCATTTTCAAAATTGTTTTTAAATATTCATATTATGATTATTTTTCAATTTAACTTATTTCTCTATATTGTACGCTAATGTGCTGTAGACAGTATAATATACACTGCATAATGAATACGTTCGCATGGATAACTCACTTCGTGAGTAAAAACACTTATTCTTAATGCAGTACTGTACTTTGATTAAAGAAAAACCTAATGAAAATTATCAAACTCAAAATCGCGATATTTCCTAGTTTACGTAAATGGATGAACTAATTTTCTTCCTTCCTATACCTAGTAAAGTGATTTGTGTTTTACGCCAGTATCATCGAACTCCAGTCTTGGAGGGGGGAGCAAGCGGTGTTTCCGGTTCTCTAAAGGTATAGACAGGTCAATATTAAAAATGTTAGTAAAAATAAAATGATGTCCCTGTATTTCGCTTCACTATTGATTTATGGTCCCGCGCCGTGGCGTCGTGGTCTAAGGCATCCTGCCTAGTACTCGCGTTACGGAATGCGCGCTGGTTCGAGTCCTCATGGGGGAAGAAATTTTCTCATTAAAAATTTCGGTCAGTGTATGGGGCCGGTGCCCACCCAGCATCATGATGCCTTGGGGAGCTACGATAGGTTGCGAATGCCAGCTATAACGGCTGGGGGGATCATCGTGCTAATCACACGATACCTCCATTCTGGTTGGATGATCGTCCACCTCTACTTCGGCATGTGGGCGTGAGGCCAGCAGCCGGCTGATTGGTCGGTCTAGGCCCTTCACGGGCTGTAGCGCCACGGATTTTATTATTGATTTATGAGGACAAGAGAGCTCCAGAATAGGGTTTACAACCGGTTTATATTCGACCGGTCAGAGAACATCCGACAAGGTTGAGCATCCGACCGAATGTTCGAAATACAAGCGGTTAGCACTAATGTTTTGCAGGCTAGACAGAACACCAGGCGCATTTCGATTGCACGACACTAACATTTTCTTAGTACACAAACGGAGCAACAATTCAAGGAAATTTATTTTGTCTGGTTAAAAAGAAACAGATTTCTTGAAATAGGTCTACCATTGATTGGTGCCACCTGAACCGCTCAGTCGGTTAAGGCGCTTGCCTGCCTGTCTGAAGTTGCGCTCGGGCGCGGGTTCGATCCCCGCTTGGGCTGATTACCTGATTGGGTTTTTTTTCCGAGGTTTTCCCCAACCGTAAGGTGAATGCCAGGTAATCTATGCGAATCCTAGGCCTCATCTCGCAAAATACCATCTCATTATCACCAATCTCATCGACGCTAAATAACCTCGTAGTTGATACAGCGTCGTTAAATAACTAAAAAAAATTGGTTGGTCACTTTTTTTTACTAATTTCGGCACCGCAGCCTGAGGCTTATTGTGCCTAGACCCACAACTCTTACTGAACAAACGCACACACTGCAGGACTCCCCCGTTTACTGGGTCAGGGTATCCGGGGGCCACTGCAAGACACCACACACACTTGGACAATGGACAGACAACCAGTCCCCGTGAAGAGGCCTGGATTAAAATACCTCTGACTAAACGACCGGGAATCGAACCCGGGCCACCTTCATCAGGAGTCCAGCACGCTACCTCGAGACCAAGGAGGCGGGCGATTGGACACTTTAATACATTAATCTTTGTTATTCTGAACTTGCAGTAATTTCATAGCTATATTTTATTGAAGAATTTTAGATAAGGGCGCAAATAGCCATAGTAGCTAACGCGCCCTTTTTAAATCCTACTAACTCATAATACAGTGATGCAACTGAAATCTGTCATGTGCGTGATGCTCTGACTAGTTGGTATACTTCCTCACAAACCACTCATCCTCCTGCCCATCCTGAATTTCAAAAGCAGTGGGACGTTATCTTTTCCCAAAAAATTTTAGATAACTCCTTTCTTCTTTCAAATCCGAACAAGACACTGCAAGTCTCCTAGCTCTTCAAGAGAGTGAGTCTGGAGCTCGGTTACACGCATTACCTTCTCCTCACATCTGCACTCTAATAGATAGTACATACTTTAAAATCGCAATGGCTTTACGCCTTGGTTGTAAACTCTGCCAGCCACACCAATGTATTTGCGGAGGAATTGCTGATATTTGCGGCCATCATGCACTCAGCTGCTCAGCTGTGTGAGGAGCAAGGGTCGCATTCCCAGACATACATCACTCAATGATATCATTAAAAGATCTCCGACTTCTTGTGGCATCCCGTCTCTTTTGGAACCACCAGGTATTAGTCGCGCGGATGGTAAACGGCCCGATGGTCTCACCTTAATTCCATGGTCTAGAGGAAAATCTTTAATTTGGGACTCCACTTGCGTTGACACTCTAGCTCCATCTCACTTGCCGAATACCTCCAGACGCGCAGCATCTGCTGCTGAATTAGTCGTGAAAAAAAAAAAAAAAAGGCAATAAGTATGCTCATCTTTTAGACAATTATATCTTTGTCCCCTTTGCTGTGGCGACCTTCGGTCCTTGGAGTCATGACGCTAAAGTTTTGGTATCTCAAATCGGCCAAATTTTGATCTCCATTACCGGTGATCGTCGTTGCAATACTTATGTGCGTCAACGTTTAAGTATTGCAATTCAACGCGGAAATGCAATGAGCGTTTTGGGTACTCTTCCCGAGTCCAGCCATTTGGATGAACTCTTTCTCTTGTAAAATTTATTTAGTATAGATAGATATTTTTAGAAGTAATTAATTTTTTCATTCCAAGATAATATTTTACACAAAAAAAAAAAAAATATATATATATATATTACTAATACATAAGTGAACAAATAGACACCGATAATAAGAAAGGAAATAAGCACATTGCATAATATGAAATATGACATATAAAAAGATGCAAAAATAGACTTACAATTAATTACAAAACAGGAGAACAAATGCGTAGTTATTGTACATTCCATTTTAATGTTTACACTCGTACATTAAACTCAAAAAGCGTGGCTACCTCCATAAATATACAATGCTTTTTAATTCCTAAGCAGATGCATTATTATTATTATTATTATTATTATTATTATTATTATTATTATTATTATTATTATTGCATTAATAAAATAAAATTTTATTAAAAGAACAGTGTTACCAGGCTCTTAATGGTTGTACTTTCACGCTGAATATTGTTGCTCTTGACGATACCCAACTGGATGACTCAATGTGATCTGTCCTTCATACTCCACCCACAAAGAGAGCGAAACAACTCGAATATTCCTTAAAATGAACACAAAACAGTCCACAAAACGGAAGAACTTTGCATACTGCCTACAGCACCAGGCATATGACAGCAATATATAATTTCCTTTTTCTCTAACCAGTTTAGTAGGACTCTAATGTGTACCGAATTCTAATTTTATTACTTTAATGCCCTGTACTACAGACATTTTATGTCCATGATTATGGGTTCCCTATCTCAAATTACCCTTCCAAAATTCCTCTAGTCTGAATGATAAACATTGCGTTACTGTCCATTAGCACGCACCCAAAATGATAGAACGAAAACACTTTTATAGCCGGTTCACCAACCTTAATTCTATGTTTAACGCGTTTTTAATTTAGGCCTACTTATTGAGACAAGTAGGTCTACTCTTTATTGCGTTTCACGAAGCACCGTTAAGGCAATGGCGTCGTTATATACGTAGTTAATTTATTACGCAGTCATTAGTATCTCTAAATTGAAAATTTCGCATTTATTTGTTGTCAAGATGGCGGCAACTTTCGATGCTGAATTTATTTATTTAGAATATCCTGAAGATGCTGAGCCTGTGATAGAAAATTATAAATCAAGAAACAGTGATTTTGAAGAACTAGATGAAAATAAATTTCACGAACGATACTGTCAAAGAAACAAGTGCTTGGATTGTTATTGAGACAAATTCAAGATAGGTTAAAACACAATACGGACAGAAATAATCCTCTACTTTTCAACAGTTGTTGCTAGCACTACATTTTTGTGCTACTGTAAGTTGTCAACTTGCTTCAGGTGACATAGGCCTACATAAATGTGTTCCAAAATCTAGTCTCGAAGTTGTCAACTTTCTGTAGGTGATATATACATACCTACATAAATGTGTTCCAAAATCTAATCTCGAAGTTTTCAACTTGTTGTAGCTGATATAGGCTCATAAATGTGTTCCAAAATCTAGTCTCGAAGTTGTCAACTTCCTGTAGATGATATAAGCCTACATAGATGTGTTCCAAAATCTAGTCTCGAAGTTGTCAACTTCCTGTAGATGATATAAGTCTACATAAATGTATTCCAAAATCTAGTCTCGAAGTTGTGTTCCAAAATCTAGTCTCGAAGTTGTCAACTTGCTACAGGTGATTAGACCTACATAAATGTGTTCCAAAATCTAGTCTCGAAGTTGTCAACTTGCTACAGGTAATTAGACCTACATAAATGTGTTCCAAAATCTAGTCTCGAAGTTGTTAACTTGCTACAGGTGATTAGACCTACATAAATGCGTTCCAAAATCTAGTATCGAAGTTGTTAACTTGCTACAGGTTATTAGACCTATATAAATGTGTTCCAAAACCTAGCCTCGAAGTTGTTAACTTGCTACAGGTGATTAGACCTACATAAATATGTTCCAAAATTTAGTCTGGAAGTTGTTAACTTGCTACAGGTGATTAGACCTACATAAGTGCGTTCCAGAATCTAATCTCGAAGTTGTCAGCTTGTTATAGGTGAAATAGGCCTACATAACTGGTCTTCCAAAATCTAGTTTCGAAGTTGTCAACTTGCTATAGATGATATAGACACACATAAACAGTGTTCCAAAATCTACAGACTCGTGGTATCTAGGCAAAATATCAGCCCTACTTACATCGTTATGGCAATTCACTAAATTCATTACAAAGTCTTTCCCAAATTGCTTCTTTCTGCTTAAGATTAGTACCATCTGTCTTCTTATTTTCGACTACAGATACTTTGTATGTATCTTTTAAGAATATATAGAAATAAGAACTTTTTTTAGCTGCAAAATTATTCTCTCGATGTCTTTTCTGTGGCTCTATGACTGAATTTACAAGCCAGTAATACTGATATCTCAGGCCAAGACGATTTGATTTTTTTTTTCTAGTAATCAGTGCGCAAGGCTATCAAAACATAATAACAATTCAGGCGGCCGTGACTGTTTATGCAACCAATCACATTCGCGATTTTGGAGTCACGGTCGTATGGAAATTATAATATACAATATGCAAGCAAGAAACCTCCTTATTAGTAAACACATGTAAATTAAAAAGAAACGAGGTTTGGTGAAACGGCCAACTTTTAAAGACGCCTTTAAAATTAAGGGAAACTTTCGTTTAAAGAAGTGTGGTAAAACCAGGCAATAGTCTTATGGAGAAAGCGAATGAAGGCATTTCCATGTTACAGCTACAGTAGCTTCCTGCCCTGAAGACGAGTGTAGCATTATTGTATTTGTTTTATTGTTTTATGACTAAATAGTATGTGTTTGTGAAGTGTGTCTGTACATGCTAATTCTCTGATATACTCTACATGTTGCCTCACTCTCTGTCTCTCTCCGCTCCGTCACATATTCAATGGGCACAAGGGTCGCTTTCTCTGGTGCTTCAGGTGACCAGTCCAGACTGCTGACCATGACACTGACTGTGAGATCAGAGTTGCACGGAAAGCTACCAAGAACCCCTAGTAGAATGGCACACATTCTATGCAGTTATATATTACTCAGATATTTTATTAGAAACATAATACAGGAGCATTAAAATAACCAACGACATGAGATCTTCAGATTGACTTCCCTTTCGAAGGAAACCGTGTTAAGAGTTTGAACCAATAAACTTGAGATCAAGTGACATGCATGGAAACCTTGTCCCTGACTGAAAAAAATACAGCAAGTCGTTCCTAGCCAAGCAAGTTCTTTACTTTGAAAACAGGTCAATATATCGTAAGATCGTACAGCTCTGACGGATAAGGCAGGAAACAGAAGTAGGTTATAAAATATCCAATGTTGCAAGGCTGAGGAATTTTAATTTTTAGATGAAGTTTTAGTGGAGAAGCATTTGTGGGAAAATTGTTGGGAGAATTTAGTGACTCATTCGAGAAAGTCGTGGAAAGAAAGAATAAAATCGTTATAGCCTATATTACAACATTATTGTTGAAAAAGTCCACACCTGTGGAGTAACGGTTAGCGCATCTAGCCGCGAAACCAAGTGGCCCGGGTTCGATTCCCGGTCGAGGCAAGTTACCTGGTTGAGGTTTCTTCCGGGATTTTCCCTCAACCCAATATGAGCAAATACTGGGTAACTATCGGTGCTGAACCCTACTGTAGGCTCATTTCACCGGCATTATCACCTTCATATCATTCAGACGCTAAATAACCTAAGAGATTGATAAAGTGTCGTAAAATAATCTACTAATAATAAAAAAAATATATATCGAAAAATATATAGCCCATTCATTTCACTTTTGTTGGGATTGACATTTGATTTTTTTTTTTTTTTTATTTCTTGAAAATTTTTAACTATGTTCCTTGACACAAACACGCCTATCTGCTCATGTAATGTCTTTCCCCATCTAACCACGAACCTTTAAGAGTTTACATTCTTCAGCGGCTAACAATAGCAATGTTTATTAATAAAAAACCAAATTACCAACAAATAAGCAGAAAATATATTACAAAATAAAAATATGAACCAATAAAGAAAAAAATTTCTTAAAAAATAAAAATAAAGTGCCTGAATAAAGGATTATCGTGATAGGATAAATAAAGTAATCTAAAATTAACACGTGCATTTATTTCCTCGTCTCCGTAACAACGCATTTTTGCTCCTGTCTTTTTAGTTGGTTATTTAATGATGTTGCATCAACTACTAGGTTATCTATTGTCGATGGTATTGGTGTAGCGAGTTGGTATTTGGCGAGATGAGGCTGAAGATTCGTCATAGATTACCTGACATTCGCCTTACGGTTGGAGAAAACTTCGGAAAAAGCCCAACCAATTAATCACTCCGAGAAGGAATGGAACCCTCACCCGAACGCAACCCCGGATCGGGAGGCAAGCGCCTCAGCCGACTGAGCTACGCCAGTGGTCTTGTTCTTGTTGTGCGTAGTAGTTTAATAGAGTGAAAACTTAGCACGCTGGTCTTCCATCCAGGAAACCCGGGTTCGATCCTTGATCTATTTGTAGTGGACAAGGCAAACGTGAGTTTTTCTCATGGTGCTCCCGTTTCCCTCTTTCGTTCCAGCAATACAATCCACCTTCTCTCTCATTTCATCTATCATCTATAATAGTTAAAAATGAGGTGGCGTGAAGTTTTGGGGGAATACTGCTTCCGATACTGATTTACGATTTAAGGGCTTTGGGCTCCAGACTCTGGTGCTTATCATCTGGTGATGGGATCTGGCTTTGTCGGACTGAGGAAGAAAGGCCCGCCTGTCAGCATCGAATTCACGAATGTCAGGTCACCTGTCGGATTGAAAGAATAATCGTATATGAACGCACAATGGGCCTAAGTAGACCTATAAGGATCCATCCCGGGTCCAGATCTCGAAAAGTCAGACAGCCAGATTACGTAAAGACAATAACAGCGTTGCACTTATTATTCTATGTTGCTGAATTACAAAACTCCCCTATACACTTAAAAAAATATCTATAGAGAAATGTGGGACACCGAGTCCGAATTTTGGAGTGTATGAAGAAAGTGGATCGATTGCGAATGCTGCTTGTGATATTTAATGGGAAAAAACTGACAAATCGGCGCAAACAGCTGAAAGTAGTGTTAAAATACTTTTCACACTAGTGTTAAAAGTAAGTTTCGCACACTATCGTATATTATTCAATTTTGAATACGACTGCTTAGAGTTAAAATTTCTACTTTTAGGAATGATTGTCTAAAAAATATGTCTGAATTGTGGAAAAAACAACACATTTCAATAAAACGCGGAATATATAGTACATGATTCCACACACACTTTGATATTTGTACCGGTAGTGGAAGTCCAATCCTTCGATGAAAAACAGAAAGAAAGAAAGAAAGAAAGCAAGGTAAATATGTAAGTAGATAGACATACAGACAACAGACAGACAGGATAGGATGGATGGATGGACGGACGGACGGACAGACAGACAGACAGACAGATAGACAGATAGATAGATAGATAGATAGATAGATAGATAGATAGATAGATAGATAGATAGATAGATAGATAGATAGATAGATAGATAGATAGATAGATAGAGGCTCGCGATTGGAAATGTTATATCAGCGTCGCCAGTATGCCGGAATTTTGTCCTGCAGGAGTTCTGTTACATGCCAGTAACCATACTGACATGAGCCTGTCGAATTTAAGCACATTTAAATGCCATCGACCTGAGCCGGGATCGAACCCGCAACCTTGAGCACAGAAGGGCAGCGCTATACCGACTGCGCTATCCAGAGCGACTAGATAGATAGATAGATAGATAGATAGATAGATAGATAGATAGATAGATAGATAGATAGATAGAACCTTTAAATCTAAGAAGTGTCAGTACATCGAGGACCAGCTCCAGTTTCTATCTAAGGACGTACAGTAATGTCAGCAGTGCCGATTTGCAGTCTACTTCGCCCATTAAAATAATAAGATTAATTCCAGTGAAAGTCGGAGCAATAAATTATCATTATCGTCCTATACGAGCACCGGTATGCCACATAACTTCTACTTCACCGAAGTGGGCCAAGCTGTGCGGACGGTTGCAGAGGTGTAAGGGGAAAAATCCGCAATCACAAAATGTGAAGGCCATCGAGTGTCGTGGATGAAACAGGAGATGAAAGCTAAAGCTAAAGCACTGGCTTGATCACTGCGGGCATGCAATCTTCCCATTTATCAAGACTGCGCAGAGAAGTGTGTCAGTACAGAGCAGAGAGCAAAAACTGCCTCGGATCTGAGCAAAATGCAGGGTCACTTAGGTCGTGTGGCTACCGTTTCCTCTTCCACGTTAAGCGAGATCATAACTTGTAAGCTTTATGACCTAAAGTAAGAGGTTTGACAGCGAACCTGTTGTCTCGGTAACATGATGTATTACCAGAGCAACTGCTGAAAGTAAAACACTTTTAAAGAGGTCAGTATGAGCCCCGGGGGTGCTAAAATTCCGTTTATTTATATGTGACTGTAATTTCCACTTTTACAGAACTGGCGCAACGTTTGCTAAATAGCTAATGCATCAATTTTACACGCAAGGGATCAACGTTCGACATTTCAGAGACATGAAACTGAAAATTGAGGAGTTTCCTGGAATAAGAATTTAACGTACAAGGTGTCTGACTAAAACCGTTCATTTCTGCTTAGACAGCCCAAATAACAGTCGAGACATGTGGGAGACATTTAATGGTTTCGTAGAAGGAATCAGGGGTGGGTATAACGTTCACTGACATCATCACGTGAATGTTACGAATTTTAGTCTTTGTATGACTATTTCGTTTATATGACATCATTCCATTTTCAGCCATTGAGGTGTAATGAAATTCTGAATTCCAACCAATCACATTCATACGTACATCGCGATAATTTCTGCAGCTCGATTTATCACTATCAATTTATCACATGATCGTTCTTTTGTTTAGTCAGTGTCGCGAACTGTTTCCACGTAAATCGATGAGCATGAATCCATTGTACTAAATAAAGTGCGAAATCCTACTTCCACATCTACATCTTTATCTTCTAATTGCATGTCCATTGTATCTAAAGAAAATTATACTCCTTCATAACAATTGTTCATTTAATTAATGTATTAATTGGGTTATTTGTAATAATAGTATAAAATGTTTAAATTAAATTATGATTTCAGCAGATAATGAAAACGTATTTCTGTTATAACAAGGGAAAAGCGCAGGACATGTAATTAACATTTTAAACCTGTATTTCGCTTTTCTCAATTGGCATCACTGAATAATATTCAATTACTTTATTGCAGTAATTGTTATTCATCAATTTCGACTTCACAATGTCTGAATAGGTTAAGTATTGTATTCATAAATATACAATTATTAACATTTTCTGAGCAAATTTTAGGGATACATTATTTACATTTTTATTTCATTCAAGAAATAGTCCTAATAAATGTCACTCGAAGTCTGAGATTTCCCAAACAAGTCCACTCGCTTCGCTCGTAGATCTATCGGCAAATCTCAGACCTCTGGAGACATCACTATAGATAATTTTATGTTAAATATGTGTTGTCAATCTGTTATGTAAATTATTTATTGTCTTCCTCCTTTCGTACGTTTATTCCTTCGTGGATAATGTTTTATCGAGTAATTTCCTCTTCTTATAGTTCCTATAACATCGTTTTCTTAATACGCAAGTTATATCCAATCCTTCAAATTAATTTATTTATTTTGTTTCATTCGGAATAAGGAACGTATCCTTAAAGAACATACAGCGTAGTTTCTTCTCAGCCAGTGCCCCAGCCAATTCCTTTTCCTCTTTCTGATTATTTTCAGCATCATTTTTGCTTCACCCACTCTTTCCAACACAGCTTCGGTTATGATAATATTACACTTTAATTTTCATGTAATTCTATACGTAATATTTGGTTTATTGCTTAATGCAAGTAATCTTACCCGCTTTTATTAACTAGAACAAACAAATATCACAGAGGGTCGAACAATATAAATAGAGTTACCTGTTTCTTTATTTTTCCAGTTTCCTTTGATCAAAATCATGTAACTCGAATACACGTAACAAGTGCATGCAAATTGAGTTACCTCAAAGATTCAATACTTAATAACTCGTCCATTTTTTGCACGATCACTTACCCCTTTTTACATAACTTGGATCTGATCATAAGGAAATGGTCGTTTTCGACCGGAAGTGGACTTACCCGGTTTTTCCTAAATGCTGTAGAATTATAACAAGACTAGTGGCTTGTGCAGCAAATCCTGCAAACTAAGTTCATTAGATGTTCAAATAAAAATTTTTCAGATTTACAGTATTTTGAATGAAGAATACCAGATATTTTGAAAGTTATTTGCTTCCGTAATAATGAAACATACTCCCTCTGACTTTTTTATGCCAAATACTTTTTCTTGAACCTATCCACCTTCAGTTTTTTAGTTTCAGCGCGAAAACGCAAGTAACAATGTCAGGATGATCAGTGGGTTTTTCATGTGGGAGTAAAGCAATAGCTATTTCAGGTCCTTGCGGATTGTAGGTGAAAGTTAAAAAAATGTCAAGTTTGCTATGCTTTCGAACAATAGACATAGCATCTTGGTATAGCTATTGCATGTAGAGCTTGAAATGTAGAGGGTAAAATGATTTTATCCTGCTAAGAGATCTTGCTGAAATGATCGGGAGACTACATAATTTTGTAGGCTTCTTATTTTATTAGTAAGTAATACCGTTTGGTCTTTCCTTAGAACTGTAATTTTTGCTCTCTCGAGCCAATACTGAAGAGAATGACGCATATAAATATCTACACCACACCGCCATTAAGTATATGAAAAAGACCCAACCCCACTTGATTAATAACTATAAAAAATATTTGATTTTTAATAACAATATTATTATCTTATGTAAGTTTTGTAGTTATATATACTATATAGCCGCCACTCAGTAAATTATAGAAATTAAGATCTAATTTAAGATATTCTCTACATCTACTTACATAACCCCAAAACGTTTCACTTTCATATCATTAATATAGCATTAATATGTATAATTTATAAAAAATAGTCACATCATGGCATTATCTGTAATAATATTTCATTTCTAATGGTAATAATGTCATCAAACCACCTCAAAGTTTGTAGATTTTAATGCCCAATACACAGCTGTACCTAGAAAATTACACACCGCAGAATCAGACCTGTGAATTATTTTAGTAAGTCTTGAAGATTTTAATAACCAATTGAATTTGAGCTCTAAATATGTCAGCAATCCTGCAGGTCACGGCCTTCGTGTAATATCCTATTGTTTATTCTAGTGTGTTTGTGTTTTGTTTTATTCTGAAAAGCCATATTTCTCAAAAGTGACGACAGATGGATTTTGGAAAATAGGAAAATGATGTAGGAAGATTGATATTTTACAAAAACTGCTATTTTTATGAAAAACTTAGGGTTCCAAGCTTCAAAATGAGAGGCCATTTATTAAAATCCGTTCAGCCGTTTTCCCGTAATTTCCATTACCAGTTCAAATTATATATATATATATATATATATATATATATATATATATAGATAATTCGGAGCACGATAACGGAACTGAATTCTTGCAGAGTTCGTAAAGTATATAAACGAGAAAGTATGTGCCATATTAATTTTGTGACACTCATTTTATCTACATTAACGAGAAGACACAGTGTGGGTCACCATGTTTAATCACTAGCAGCAGGTAAGCATATTTTATAAGACAAAATTAGAAACGAATAGTGAGAACAATATGTCGTCCAAAATGTGATTTATTTAACTGTAAATTTAATTCTGTTTTTGTTCACGTGTAACAGGTGACAGGCAGGTAGGATGCAGTCATGTGGCCTGTGAGGCCTTGAATGAGGGCAGAACAGACTGACAGACAACAACACGTGTCAGTCTGCGGTTTACAATGGAAGCCGCGTGTCTAAACTGTTTCCAGCTTCAGTCTTGTTATGGTTCGTCATTCTCTAACTGTATTGTTCCCTTGAGCATTTATTAATTTCAAGAATTGCTTGCTCATGTCAGCTACTCTGTAGTATCAATGTCATGGCCATTTTCTTGTTCGTTCTTTTATGTTTCACAACATTTCATAAAGTATTCGTGCAAGATCCAATTTTAAATGGGTGCTATAAAGAGCAGTTCTTATTGCAAAGTGTTTCCTATAGCCGTAATCTAAAGCAAGGATGCAGAACTGGGCACCAATTGTGGCATACGCCACAAGCTGGAATACGTCACTCATCCTTTCTTTTAACCCCCACATGGTAGGGTAGATGGATTTTGTATTTAGAGTCTGTAAGTCGACCTGGTTGGCGAGTTGGTATAGCGCTGGCCTTCTATCCCCAAGGTTGCGGGTTCGATCCCGGGCCAGGTCGATGGCATTTAAGTGTGCTTAAATGCGACAGGCTCATGTCAGTAGATTTACTGGCATGTAAAAGAACTCCTGCGGGACAAAATTCCGGCACATCCGGCGACGCTGATATAACCTCTGCAGTTGCGAGCATCGTTAAATAAAACATAACATAACATTTAGAGTCTGTAGACGGGGAACCAAAGCTTTCCCCATGCTTCCACCCCTCTCTTCCCCAGTTTTGCATCCCTGTTCTACACATACCAAAGAAGGAGCGCAACAATCCACAATACGCTAAAATGTAAGGTCTTAGAAGAAACATAAATATACAGAGTGTTTTTACAATTATACCCAGTAGATGCAAACTGCAGGGATCAGTAGAGGACAACGAAACAAGGCAAAACGTCATAAATCATAATATACATAGATCCCGAAACCAGCCGTTTCAGAAATCTATAGGGTTTTACTATGTCTCGTCGGGGGGGGGGGAGGCTAATTGAGATTTTCCGGTCTCTGATCGGGTCAAAAACCCTGATAGAACTGATATTTAATCTTTGCGGTGAATTTCGATGAAGTCCGGATGGCCTAATTAGTCAAATCCACTCTCCTGACCTCCTGAGATCTTTTAAGATGCAAAAGAGAGAGTGGTGTGCGGAAAGAAACGGGAAGCTATCGCACTTATCTTTCCCAAGAAAAACTGCAACCAGGAAGTCAAAAAGAGGATAACCATGGCAAAGGAAGCTTTTAATAGAAAAAGGAGCATCTTCTGCGGACCTCTGGAGAAAGAACTAAGGAAGAGACTAGTGAAATGCTTTGTGTGATATTGTACGGAGTAGAAACATGGACATTACGTTGAAAGAGAAGGGAAGCATTTGAAATGTGGATATGGAAAAGGATGGAGCGTGTAAAATGGACACATAGAATAAGAAATAAAGCTGTGTTGGAAAGAGTGGGTGAAGAAAGAATGATGCTGAAACTGATCAGGAAGAGAAAAAGGAATTGGTTGGTTCACTGGCTGAGAAGAACTAATTAAAATTAAATCCAGACGTTTCAGATAGGCAGGATATGCAACACGTATGGGCGAACCCAGAAATGCGTATAGTGTATTAGTTGGGAGAGCTGAGGGAAAAAGACCTTTGGGGAGGCCGACGCGTAGATAGAAGGATAATATTAAAATGGATTTGAGGGAGGTAGGATTAATCTAGCTAAGGATAGTGACCGATGGAGAGCTTATGTGAGGGCGGCAATGAACCTCCAGGTTCTCTAAAAGCCATTATTAAGTAATTGCGATAAAAATACTAAAAATTAACCTAATTTTTATACCGACATAAGATTTTTATTCGCCATAAAATGTAGGATGTCTAATAATACTTGTAGTTATAATGAACAATCTACACTATCCCGCAAACGGTTCATTTGAAGATCCGTGTTGACTGGGACTTTCCTGCTTATATTAGAGTGTAATGTTTATTTTTAAATATATGACCATCACTTTAGAAATAGTCTGTATACATACACACGTGCGTACATTCACAGACACGAACGCAAGAATGGCACAACTTTTCCCTGCAGATGTAACTTAAATTTTCTGCAGAATAACTGAGATCACTAATCACATCCTTGAGGCACTTGAACTTAATTAGCAGTTATTGCTTATACCCGTGGCTACACCTGACAGGCTGGACCTAAACAGGATATACACATTCGAGGACATGCAGCATCTCATTGCTGCCTGCTGTAAATATTTACACAGTAATTGGCACTTTGCACACTCGAGGAGAAGCAGGTGACATGCGAAGCGAGCCATCGTGTCTATGTGGGCTACAAATCAGAGTACATCCTCTGCTGGGGCACCGGCCAATTAACACAACACACACAAGGCTACAAGATTCTGCAGATTCCACTACATTTTTCATATGCGATTGAAATACGCTGCAACAGAATCGTGCTAACAGTAGCCCTATGTCACAAATTTCCGATTGGTATAGGAAATGTGAGTCCATCAAAGAAGATATGGCGACGGTACCTTTATCTGTTAAATATAGGCTTATCGCTAGAGCTCGGAAGTAGATGACCTAAAATCACAGAAAAATGAACTATAAAATGACCTTAAACTTCTGAAAATATCTACGTAAAGATTAATTCTTTGGTCCTACAGAATTATCTGTTATTGGTTATTACTTACTGGCTTTTAAGGAACCCGGAGGTTCATTGCCGCCCTCACATAAGCCCGCCATTGGTCCCTATCCTGAGCAAGATTAATCCAGTCTCTATCATCACATCCCACCTCCCTCAAATCCATTTTAATATTATCCTCCCATCTACGTCTCGGCCTCCCCAAAGGTCTTTTTCCCTCCGGCCTCCCAACTAACACTCTATATGCATTTCTGGATTCGCCCATACGTGCTACATGCCCTGCCCATCTCAAACATCTGGATTTAATGTTCTTAATTATATCAGGTGAAGAATGCAATGCGTGTAGTTCTGTGTTGTGTAACTTTGTCCATTCTCCTGTAACTTCATCCCTCTTAGCCCCAAATATTTTCCTAAGCACCGTATTCCCATTCCGAGGCTTATTTGAAGGTTTCGTAACAAGTTGTTTTTACGGTGATTGGTTTTTAGCCCTTCGCCCAACCCCCAAGCTGGAGGACCACCCCCTATCGGCTCTCCGCGACTCCTTATTAATATATTCACAGCTACCTTCCATATCTGGAGGCCGTCTCCTCGATATTGCTTATTAATGGAGAAAAATTCGCTTCGGCGCCGAGGTTCGAACCCGGAACCTCTAGTTCTACGTATTGAGTGCTCTAACCATTGGACTACGTCGAGACTCAATCCACAGCACTGGATCGAATCTTTCGCCTTTAGTACTTTCCTTTAGTGGCCTTACTCCATGTTTGACATATGTACTGAAAATACTCGGCGCGGAATCAATAAAATACATTCCAAATAATATGTTAAGGGGTTAGGTACAGCTTACAGCAATACAAATTTGGAAATATTCAACATTTTTTCCCTCCATTACTGCATTTTGTACAATGATGAAAATTAGTATGTGTAAAAACCACTATCCTTCTGCTATATGAAAAAAAAAAAAAAAAAAAAACATTTTTACGATTTAAAAAAATTATTTACATTTTTGTTTTCAAAATTCAGTTCACTGCAAGTGATGAAGCGTTTCCCACATAACTCAAAAACTATCCAACATTCTGTGATGAAATATTTTGTGTGAATTTATGTAGGGTATGTTATATCTACATTATAATGCAAAATCACTACTCTAACTTTCATAGATTGTCTCATAAAAAATAAATTCATTTTAAAAAATTGTCAAATATCAGTACTTTATTCTAACACAAAATAAAAAAAAATATCATTTATTAAGAAATGTAGTTGAAAGAGCGTGATATTGCAAACATGAGTTTCAGGAATAAAATAAAAGAGAGGGAAGCTGAAAAAAGTTAACAAGTTTATGAGTTATGAGGGAAACGTTTCATCTCTGCACAGTAAACTGCCACCATTAAGAATTTTGGGAAAAAAAAAAAAAAAAAAACTTAAATAGTAAAAATATATATTTTTTTTCATATAGCAGAAGGATAGTGTTTTACACATACCAATTTTCATTATTGTACAAGATACAGTAATGGAAGGAAACAAAATTTGAATATTTCCAAAAATTTTACTGCTGTAAGCTATACCTAACCCCTTAAATAAGTTTTAAATGAAATTACGATCAAGATGATAAATAATTTAACGTAACATTGTTAATCATAATATGATTAATATTATTAAAATTATCTTTCCTGGAGCGACAATCGTCAAATAACAGGTAATTTGAAAAGAGTATCTGCTTGTTTATTACCCCAACAATACTTTCAAGTAGGTTCATACCATGACTAAAGAAGTGGAAAGAGGTATTAGGGAAATCGTTAATTCCACTGAACAGTGTTCAGTGGCTTTCCAAAGCACTATGTTTAAAGAGAAACTAGCCGCCCAGATAAAAATCGAATATAGGAGAGAGAGAGAGAAAAAGAGAGGCAGAGACAATGGCATTCGTAGTTCAGATCGTCTAAAGTAAAGTAGCTAACCGTAACTCTAAATTAATCTTGATTATTAACTGATTATTACAACTTATTAATTTGTTTCTATATTTTTTTATTTCCGAATGCTTTTTCAAAACTAACAAATGCAATATGATCAAACGACATATACGGTATAGTGAGCTGTATGAATATAATAACATAAAAGCATGTCTCTTACTGTTGAGTAGTGGGAATTGAAATATTTGGATTTAGAAGACGCCAATTTTATCTTAGTTCTCTTATAAAAACAATATTAACAATAGACCTTAGGAATCGCTTCTCAGCTGTTTCTGTTGTTCTTAAATGTCGTGATGTTGATATCCACGTCTGTAATCCGTATGTCCATAAGGGAATTGCAATTACTTCTTAGAAAAAATCATATTTGAAGACCTAACATTCTAAATGTGCTAAGTGCCAAAACCAACTTTCAGACATATTGATGAAAAAAAAAAGCCTACGCAATGCATGTTGAGATATTTACAACACCGTCTTTTGGCGCACGAATGAGTCACTTACAGTTGAGCTACGATAAAGACAATTTAGTATGATATTCTCATATGGATGTTCCTCCCTTAGATTGGATAAAATGAAATTTGAAAAATTGGCACTTAGCGCATTTAGAATGTTAGGTCTTCATTTGTTTTTCCTATCCATCATTATAAAATAGATAGATAGATAGATAGATAGATAGATAGATAGATAGATAGATAGATAGATAGATAGATAGATAGATAGATAGATAGATAGATAGATAGATAGATCGATAGATAGATAGATAGATAGATAGATTTTTTATTTTAGTAGGTTATTTTACGACGCTTTAACAACAGCTTTGGTTATTTAGCGTCTGAGTGAGATGAATGTGATAATGCCGGTGAAATGAGCCCGGGGTCTAACACCGTAAGTTACCAAGCATTTGCTCATATTGGGTTGAGGGAAAACCCCGGAAAAAACCTCAACCAGGTAACTTGTCCCAACCGGGAATCGAACCCGGGCCACCTGGTTTCGCGGCTAGAGTGCTAACCGTTACTCCACAGGCGTGGACTAGATAGATAGGTAGATAGATAGATAGATAGATAGATAGATAGATAGATAGATAGATAGATAGATGGATGGATGGATGGATGGATGGATGGATGGATGGATGGATGGACGGACGGACGGACGGACGGACGGACGGACGGACGGACGGACGGACGGACGGACGGACGGACGGACGGACGGACGGACGGACGGACGGACGGACAGACAGACAGACAGACAGACAGACAGACAGACAGACAGACAGACAGACAGATAGATAGATAGATAGATAGATAGATAGATAGATAGATAGATAGATAGATAGATAGATAGATAGATAGATAATTGACGGGTAGATAGACAGACAGACAGACAGACAGACAGACAGACAGACAGATAGATAGATAGATAGATAGATAGATAGATAGATAGATAGATAGATAGATAGATAGATAGATAGATAGATAGATAGATAGATAGATAGATAGATAGATAGATAGATAGCTAGATAGACAGATACGGAGCCTTCGGCCAACACAGATTTATTTTTCCTGACTCAGTTTTTAACAAAGTAAATAGTATTAACAATCTTAGAGGTATTATTTGAAGAATATAAGGATATTACATAGCCTAACTTATTTTTTATTTCAATTTGTTGCATTAAAATTTTCTTCGCAGAGATAAACATTTCAAGATTGGTGAAAATTGGCTCACGTATTTGAAAGTTGCTTACAGGCATTAATAAGGACATGCAAAGACTTGGACGCCTGCTTGATAAAACTTGCTTCAATTTACAATCTAATTAAAAAAAAAAAAACTGTGATGAGCGACATTTACAATTTTTCACGTAAGAACTCTGCACGTTCCTGCTTGACCGTGGCTATCGCTGTCTCTGTGTTCAATGTCAAGTCGCTAGTTGGAGTAGTACTAAATACAGGACATGCAAGCAAAACAACTTACTAATAACCAGGGAACGGATTTATATGGACTAAAAATATATGAAATATGTAAATATACATGTAGTTATTTTTACCAAAATATGGAATTAAATATGGATTTTTACCAAAATATGGAATTAAATATGGACTTAAAATTATAAAAAAATGACTATGTACGTTAAATATTGGTACATTTTAATCAAACTAAACAAAAAATATAATGGACGTACCTTATCTTCCAATGTAGTTTCAACAAAACACAATTTTTATTGTCTGTTACCATAACAATAGGTTACAAACATTTCTTTCAAGTGCTGAAAAGTGAATCTTCTTCTATTGTCTCTGAGGATAGATTTATACTGACTAAAAGAGCGTTCGACGTCACAAGAAGTAACTGGTACATAATTCAATTTCACAATGTCTGCTGGGGATAAGTCCAAGTTAATCTTCACTGTTGATTCACCACTCATCACAGCAACAACCTTTTGTAGTTCTTCATATCCAGGGTTTTTTGAAAGTACAGTGTCCACCTTAGCTCTTACTGCATCTGCAACTTTACCTCTACCACGATTCAGTTGTTCCACAGTACTATTTATAATTTCAAAACTTTCAGATAGTGAAAGGTGCCTATTTTGGAGACTTTTGAGCGTTTTTATGATGCATGAAAATGTATGCTGAATGTGAGCTAAGTCATTCTTCACACTTATGTCACAGGTAACTGTTTTCGCAGTATCAATTGAGACTGCATCTTCAGAGTCCAATGCAAGGAGAACATTGTTAATAGAGTCTATATGTTCGGCATAATATTCAACTGCTTCTAGCCATGTACCCCCATCTAGTTAAAATTGGCTTTGGTGGCAATGGAATTTCAGGGTACATTTCTTTCAACACGTTAACTCTACTGGGAGCTTTGAGAAATACTTTTTTCACTGATGAAATCAACAAATCTACTTTAGGGAAATTGTCTCTGACCACTTCTGCCACACGATGAAATGCATGCGCCACACAAGTAAAATGAGTCAATTTAGGATATACAACAGATAATGCTTGTCCAGCTTTGACCATATAAGGGGCAGCATCGCTAATAAAGAATAACACATTATCGTACATAATACCCTTTTGCCACAGGATACCCATAGCTTCGTTGAACAGTTTAACTATAGTTTTGTTATTGCACTTTTCTAGAACATCACAATGTAAAAGAATTCGTTCAGAATATTGTTCACTTAACAAACCGATAACTACATTACCAACAAGTCTACCTTCTTTGTCGGGAGTCTCATCAATGGAAACCCAAATTGAACTATCTTTAATTTCATCTCTTATCTTCTGTATTGTCTCATCGTAGATGGATGGAGCATACGTCTTCCTAAGTGTTGACTCATCCGGGATTGTATGTTGAGTATATTTTTCAAGGAATTCCCTGAAGACCTTATTCTTTAGTTTGTAGAGAGGAATATCAGCAGAGATGAGAGAACGGCACAGGTCGATGTTAAACTCAGATCTTACATTCGATGTTGTTGGTTGTGTTAAAAACAATTGTCTCTGCTTGGAATTTAGTTGTTTGTTGGCCTGATGTTTACTAGTTGTAATGTGTTGTTGCACCAGGAACTTTTGTGTAGATGATACTGCACACTGACACAAATTACAAAATAATATTTTATTGTCAGTTGATAAACCATCTTCTTTAAATTCTGAAATGTAACTTGTTAGTTTTGATTTTAAATTGACTGAATGACGTACTTTTGGCATATTTACCGTCTTTATAGTATGATTTACAAAACTGAACCTATGTGTACTCTGACTGGCATTTAACTGTTGAGCTGCACAACTGAAGTCTGTTAAAAATTTTAAATTAAATTAATACAGTTTTGTAACTTACTTTCCCATTGTTGATAGGACTGCTAATTTTCAAATAACTCTGATGTTAAAGGGATTACTGAACATGTGTTTAAATCTCTATTGTTGAAATGTATTTTTAAAAGTTAATGGAATTTTGTTTTGTTTTATTGTTAAACCTAATATAATATGGACTGTTTTATATGAAATATGGAAAATATATGGAAATTAACGAAAATATGTACTAAACTCTAAAATATGGAAAAATATGGAAAATAAAAGTAGGATTTTTCAACCCTACACATTGTGAAACATAAAGATAATGAAAAATATAAATTATATTAGCTTTATAAGTAAATATGTATTTACATATAAATCCTTTCCCTGCTAATAACCTTTGATCTCTGAATGTAGCAATGCCACTCCTATTATAAATAAAACCAACTGCCTTCAAGCATTTTTCTAAGGTCAGTTCATATCCCACATCACGGTGCTTAAAAATAAATAAATAAAAAAACAAAACAAAAATACGACATTAAAACTGAAATTCCCATATGTTAAATTCTGAAACCTATGACATCATTTTTTAATTTAAATCTAAATAATATATAATGGTCGTCTCCATTTAGGTTCCTTAAATGTTGTGACATTCACAGGGCTACTGCGTTTCATTTTTTGTATTTTGTTTCAAGCTTCTTCCGTCAAACAGTGTCACAAGACATCTTGTAGAAATCCAATATCTACATTCTCTATGATTTATATCTGCGACCCCAAAATTAATTCCAAATGGTGGTTCAGTGAACTCGACTCCAGTGTTATGTGTTGACTGGAAGCAACTGCTACTCTACAAATTTTTGGCTTATGTCGGCACAGGCAGGCGGTTAGAACGAGATGATTTTTCCTACCAACAACTTTCATTCACCCTTACTGAATCACAATGAAAAACACTTGTCATTATAGGTTTAGGATTTTCAAGAAGTACTAAACGCTAATGTCAGTTGAGCAGAACGTAAGAGTATGCAGAAATTATGTTAATTTTGTTCTGAACCTTTTCTCTTGGCCCATCAAAGCTTTAAGATAATTAGGAAGTGCATATATGAGGATTAAACTTTATTTAGTATAACAGATGAAACTAGTGATTTTATTTGTGTCTTATATTGCAATTAAGAATGTTTTGATTAGCCTATCTTTGTAACATGAATGTATACCTTATTTTATTTCAAGGAGTGCAGTTCGGTGGCTCCTTTGAACACCGAACTGCACTCCTTGAAATAAAATAAGGTATACTCATAAAGGAGGGTCTATATTTATCAATTTTGAATATTTTTACGTGGTGTCCTTTTATGTACAATTGTCATTATCCTTAGGAGTTACTTTTGTAAAACAAATAATATGTTTAGCATCAGAACAATTGCCTCAAAATATTAATCTATTTTTCATGAGAATTATTACATTATGCAAAGTATGTCATTTTAAGGATGCTTATATCGCCAATAGAAAATAAGGAACTTAATGCATGACAGGTAGAGTTCAAATTAGGAGTTACGTATAGTATGTGTTTTCCAGTTCAAGTAATTACTCAATATCAAAAGAAAAAAATTGTGCTTATAAATTCTTCGAGATTAATTCCACTTCATTTAGATTAAAATATTGTGTAATATTGTAGAGAAACGAAGCAGAATATTATGTGTATCGCACTAAATTTGATTACACTGATGTTATCAGCAATAAGTGCTAGTTTATTTGCATTAAACCACTCATTCATTGGATTTAACAGTGTATTAGATGTGTACAGAGTTGTTTCGGATATCTGATAACGATTTTGGAACGACGTTATGTGCGTGAGGAGTCACATGACAACTGAACTGTGATCAGAGCTGACAGACCAGTAGTGAGTAATTTCATAGATTGCAGAGTTAACTGAAAATGGGCCTAATAGAAGCCTGCAAAAAACGTGGTTTCGTTATTTCCAAGAAAGACATCTTCTGTGTACTTAATAAGACTGGTAAAGCTCGAATGGAATTAATTTGTATCACCTTCTGGGGTAGTGTGGCTTGTGACGAGGGGTGGATTTTTTTGCTTTTTTCCCTCTGGAATTAATCGCATTTGAGATTTACCAGTCGTATTAAGTACACAGAAGATGCCTTTCTTAGAAATAACGAAACCATGTTTTTTGCAGGCTCCTATGGTTTTCATTTAACGATACTTGGTATCGCAAAGGTTTTTAATGTACCCCTCCCAAAAAGGCTCGATTTTCTTGGGCATTGGTGCTGTGCGACACCGTGCACTCTGACTATGAAATCACTAAATACTGGTCTGTCACCTCTGACCACAGTTCAGTTGTCGTGTAACTCCTGACGCACATGACGTCACTCAAAAATCGTTATCAGAGATCGAAAACAACTCTGTACAAGGTATAAACTGATCACATTGTTTACTTGAGGTGACCATACTTGCATCATCTACAAATCAGATTACCCGGGATAAATTATTTACCGTTGAAGCTAAATCATTAAACACATCATAATTATTATGATATTCAAAGTACGACTATACCATCCATCGAATGCCGTATGGCATTATTCTGATGTTACGTTAGAGAATTTATTCATAGCAATAAATGACTTCAAAACAAGTATAGTGACTCAACAGTCGTTACATCACACCAAACCACATTAGGAATTCAGAGAAGAAAGAATCCAGTTCCTAAAGTTGTTTTACATCTGTTGTTGACCCAATTTATTTCCGTAACAATACATATTCATAAGCCTGTCTGTCAGGCACAGGTCTTGCTTCTCGGCTTTCAAGCTTTCTATAGAACAAATTCATTGTTAAGTTATTTGTTTTGATATTTTTAAAAACACAAATTAATAGCAGAGAAAAATTATATGTAAAATCGCATGTACGACTTGTACGTTCAAGTTGAGTGTATTACGTACGGTTGACACATTGGAAAACTGTTGAAACATATTACTCAGAGTTTTTTATTTAGTAGCCCGTAAATATGTTCAAAGAGCTAATTAGCATATAAAGGAAAGTTCAATGTTCAGAAAATAAGGGAAAATACATTACATTAGCTAGAAGAAATTGGTATACACTCGCACTTTCCAGATCAGTAGACTAACAATACGAAGATTATTGAAAGAAAAAGCTGGCTCGTCACTCTTGTGTAAGTAAAATATGGACACTCAATCGAGAAACTTATATAAAAATAAGGAAAACAGAAGTGAGATTCTTGTTTTCAGTGTTGGGATAATAATTCATGTTCATACACGGTGTTTCCGAACTCTATCGACAAATAATGAAGGATCGGTGAAGCAGAGAAAAATTCTCTCCGGCACCGGGATTCGAACCCGGGTTTTCAGCTCTACGTGCTGACGCTCTATCCACTAAGCCACATCGGATTCCAATTTCGATGCCTGATTGAATCCTTCATCATATGATAACGCAGAATTCCTGCATGGAAATATCATATGTACTTAGGTACATCGCAAGTATATGATATGTGTATATAATCACTTAGTAATTTAAGACTGCGCTCATTCCGTCGGATCCCGGCCACTTAGTTACTCGCAATGAGTGCACCTCTGCACATAGTGTGTTGGACATTGTGCCACTGTCACACATCTGTGACACAGTGCATGAGGGTTGGCCACAAAAGGAAAACTAAGAGGTGGAGTTTAAACTGAGGGGATTTAATCCAGCATCGGAATTGGGATCCGGTGTGGCTTAGTGGATAGAGCGTCAGCACGTACAGCTGAAACCCGAGTTTGAATCCCGGTGCCAGAGAGAATTTTTCTCTGCATCACCGATCCTTCATCATATGATAACGCAGAATTCCTGCACGGAAAATATCATATGTACTTCGGTACATCGCAATAAAATAATCTACCGAGAAACTTTAAGGGGATGTTTGGAGGATGATTCTCTATATTTTAAGATAGGGGATCCGTGAGCAATAAAGTCTCTTGCTTAAGTTACCAAAAAAACACAAATGCTGAGTCATATGAAAGCTCAATAAAGGAACATAATTTTGAGGATCCATTTAATTATCATGTGGAATATTAAGTACAAGACATGTTCAAAATATCGTCCATGAACATCAGGACAAAGTGCCAAACGCCGCACAATGGACTGATGTACCCGCTCTAACATTCTAGGAGTAGTACGTATATTATTTATATATTGTTGTTGTTTAGTCAACTGTTCGAAGACAGGTATAAAGAACTATGTAAATAAATATAACATCATAATTTTGGAAAAGCAGTTTCTGTTAACATAGATCTACTATTTGTTGTGTGGTGTCATATAGCAAAACTAAGATGGAAATAGCTTACAGTTTAAAGAAGATCTGTTAAACTATTATACGTACTCACATCATCTTATCAACACAATAATAATAATAATAATAATAATAATAATAATAATAATAATAATACTCTATGGGAAGACTCCCTAATTGCATAACATCGTAATTATTATGGCCACTAGGTCTAATATCTACAAATGTGATGACAATGATGATGTTGACGAGACAATTAATAGTAAAATTAGAACCAGGTGTACTGCACCAGTTTTGTTCTTGCACCGAGTTTATAGTATATTTTACCATTTTAGAATTTATTGTGAACACGGTAATTTCACACAAATGTTGTAATCGACTGAAGCTTAATTTATTATAATATCCTCAAATTTTTGTTACCTTAATGCATAAGGATGGAAGCTTCTGCCAGAAGTTTTAATTCCGCAGTCGCTAATAGTTTTCTTTTATCTGTCTTATTAATTTCCCATGATACAGTTATTGATTTTACTGAAATCTTGCAAGTATCCAACCCAATATGTCGCTGTAACAAGAAGAAATTCAAGCCTTACTTTATGACTCGTGCTGTTAGATATTTTTGATAGCCACGTACAGGATTGTTTCCGATCTCTGATAACGAATTTGAATGACATCATGTGCGTCAGGAATCACACCGACAGCTGAATTGCAGTAAGAGGTGACAGACAAGTAGTGAGTGATTTCATACTCAGAGTGCACGGCGACTCACAGCAGAAATTCCCAAGAAAATCGAGCCTTTTTGGGAGGAGTACATAACAACCCTTTCCGTTGCCAAGTACAGTTAAGTGAAAATAAAAAAAAGCCTGCAATAAACGAGGTTTCGTTATTTCCAAGAAAGGCATCTTCTGTGTACTTAATAAGACTGGTAAAGCTTGAATGAAATTAATTTGTATCATTTCGTGGGGTGCGGCGACTTGTGACTAGGGGGGGGGGTGGATTTGCTTGTTTTTTCCACTCTCGAATTAATCCCATCCGAGCTTTGCCAGTCTTATTAGGTACACACAAGATGCCTTTCTTGGAAATAACGAAACCACGTTTTTTGCAGGCTCATATGAATTTCACGTAACTGTATTTGGTATCGGAGAGGGTTGTTATGTACCCCTCCCAAAAAGGCTCGATTTTCTTGGGCATTGCTATTGTGATACACCGTGCACTCTGATATATCACTCACTACTGGTCTGTCACCTCTCGCCGCAATTCAGCTATCGGTGTGATTCCTGACGCACATGACGTCATTCAAATTCCTTATCAGAGATCGGAAACAACCCTGTACTTCTCGCTTTCATGATTCATACAAATCAGTGCGGCATTAATATAGACGTAGGTAATTTACTTCATGATGGTCGCTTCCTTTTGTTCTACACCTTGTATTTTATTACCGATAGAATAATCACAGATCATTAGCGGCTAATAATATACATTGTGTCAGAGTAATGCCACTAATTTTCATCGAATGTTCAACATTAATATTTTTACTCGCAAGACGCATCGATTGTTCTCGAACTGTCAGTTCTCAGACAGTTTGTCTTGAAAGTGAAAGGCATTAAACCATATCTGTTCATAATCTGATTTCCCCACCTTCATGGTCCACAAGCATCAAATCACTGTAATTTTAAATCTATCATGCTCGATCTATCCCTTTCTGAAATCAAACTGTTCACCTTTTCAAGTTATTTGCTATAATAATTGTCTGGAAACAAACAGATCAAGAAATAAAAACCAGACAACTATAATCAAAACTACAAGTTAAGCGTGTCAATGATAAAAGCAGTTTTCTGCTGATCCATGCTACACAAGTTTAACGAAACTTGACGTAGATGTTTTGCCGTCACAGCTCCAAACAACAACAGATGCTGAAAAATGACCGTGATAGATTTTTTAGTAGGTTATTTTACGACGTTGCATCAACATCTTAGGTTATTTAGCGTCTGAAGAAGGTGATAATGCCTGTGAAATGAGTCCGGGGTCCAGCACCGAAAGTTACCCAGCATTTGCACATATTGGGTTGAGGGAAAACCTCCGGAAAAAAACCTCAACCAGGTAACTTGCCTCGACCGGGAATCGAACCCGGGCCACCTGGTTTCGCGATTAACTACTGCTACTGCTACTACTACTATTAACATTATTGTTATTGTTATTTTGTTCACAGCCCCCCCCCCGTTAACTGCTCTGCGGACGCCCAGGGACCGCGACGACCCTGTTAACAATCACTCATATAAAATCGCATCGCTTGGTCAGCCCAGCTATAGAACATAGGCGGAGAGAGAACCGTTTCATTTGGGGGGGGGGGGAGGCAAAGCAAAACCATAGAATCCCGATATAACGAGGTTACGGGGGATATCATTTATTTCCACCCCCGTTATAGCTTGACCGTGGTATAGTATATCGGAATATGATCATTTAATAAAAGTATTTTTGGGATGCATGTTTGTTACAGTGTTACATCCATATCCACGATGTTTCGGACCGAGTTGTATAGGGCTTCAACTGTAGGTCTACTACAAATTATAATAGGGCATAACCATAGGCACAGTTATGGGAGGGTATGTGGGGGCACTGCCTCCCCGAAATTGGTCTGAACTCTTTTTTGCTATTAACATTACAAAATATTGAATTTAAAAGACTTTTTTTGTTTTTGTTTATGAATGGAATATTATTTGTAAATGCTACCATCACACCAACTTCCTGGAAAATGGCTGTTTTGACAAAAGAATCTTTGAACTCTGGTTGTTTTATGAAAACTACTGAAAATTTCGACTCCTTTAACATGGGACTATGGTGTTTTTTTTTTTTTTTTCACTAACACCTAATTCAGTAGATGGCCGCTGCAGACTTCTAACACAAGAGTGCAGGCTGTTACAAAAGAAACATTACAGTGCTTCCATTCCTCAAACGAGGTATAGAAATTCTTATACATTCAGAAATTTAAAATAAATATTATAGTCTCTAGACACATGATCTGAAAACATTAATTCATCAATTTAAGTACAGAAATTTAATCACAAACAAAAGTAAGAAGAGTCTTTTGCATTCACTATTTTCTAATGTTAATAGAAAAAAAAAAGAAGAGTTCAGACAAGTTAGGGGGGAGGGAAGTGTCCCCCCATGCCCCCCCCCATAAGCCAGTCTACGCTATAGAATAAGAAGAAAGCGAGAATAAGTAGGGGGCAAAGGAAACGAAGTCAACAGCTACCATAATTCCAACAAGACACTATGTAATTTTAATGTGCATTAACAGGTGCAAGAGTGTTTTCAGAAACATGCCTCTACAACGACCCGGCCATGACTCGCAGTTAGCCCCGTTAAGAGGCAACGTACAACGTTACTTTAAAGTGTAAAGGCTGGTTCACAATAAACCGAGAACGGAAACGCAACGAGAACGAGAAAGAAAATAATGTTAAAATAAGTGTATTTAAATATGAGCATTCACAATAGTTAATTGTGAATGTTCACATTTAAATACATTTATTTTAACAATATTTTCGTTCTCGTTGTTTCCGTTCCCGGTTTATTGTGAATCAGCCTTAAGCAAGTCTGTGCTGTACCTTTTCATTCTCTTCTGCTTCTTGCGTTTGCGTTGTAGCCGCCTTGGTCTCGTAATGCCGCACCTTCTCCTCCAGACAGCGAAGGGTCTCCTGTATCTCCCTGAGTGTGGCACTCTTCTCAGCATCGCTTTCGCCATCCACTTGCGATATGTCTGTCGGCAACTGCATGCGTCCCCCCAGTTCCTCAAACCGACGCAAAATCTCGCGCACTGATAACTTCTCACTATCACTAGTATTCCCTGTGGTGGCACTGCTGTCTGCATCACCTTCTCTCTCCTCCATTATGGTTGCCATAGTCACCGGTTTCTTGTTCAATGTTTCTAAATATGGTCTTTTCCATTTGCAACCCGATTCTGGGACCCATCTCACCTTATCGGCGCATGTCTTATCCACAACCCCAACACAACCCTTCGCTTTATTAAAATCTAAAGAACACGCTGAACTATGTTCGACTGGTTTGGCAAAGCCTGAGACAAATTCCATAGCGGCGTATCTTTTCGAAAATACATTTCCTGCGTTAATGTGACCGTTCTCACTTCTAGCACTACAACCTGGCTTATGATTTCGCAAGTCAACATGCACGTAATCGTTCACATACAATCCTTTTGCAATATATTCATATTCCTTGCCATCAATCATGGTTTTCTTTGACTTTGGATGCATGGAATAGTTACCAAGTCCATCTTTTGTGACGTCACAATCTTTATTACTAGAAACCTGTTCTTCTTGGACCACAGAGTCGTAATAGGACATAACGTCTTCTTCGTCTCTGCCTAGTGATTCTATTTTAATTGGAGACTTTGCTCGCTGATTCCGTACTTTACTTCTGTCACCGCAGACTAATTTTTCTTTAATCTGTGACGACGCAAGGCAACTTGCTGAATCATGGATTTCATGAAGAAGTTTTTCTTTAGGTACCTGATATTCTGAAGCTTTCAAAGCAATATGTGAGGGTTTGTGATACTCTGCTCTTGGAATCACCACTTCATAAAGTGACGGATCATCAGGAAGGGATGAAAAACAACATTTTACACCGGAAGATGAAGATTCAGGCTTAGTGCTCATGTATATAGCAGTAGCTGTATTGACTGTGGTTTTTGGTGGAACCTTATCAATTTGTTTTGAATTTTTGGAAGATTTCCCATTATTTTTTGAAGTTGATAATGAAGACAAACTATCTGTGGACTGAGAACCTAACGATTTCTCAAACCCAGAATCTGTCGCACTCCCAGAATCCTGCGAGGTACTGCCTGAGGCCTGAGCAGTATCTTTAGCTTTTTCGACAGACTTCAATACGTTCGTAGGGTTCTGATAATGGGATGGAGACACCGGTGTGTGCGATGAAGATGTGCTCGGGGAAGGACTGTTGACGTCGGTACCAGAGTCATGATTTCTTTCATCTCCCGACGAAGTCACTGAGCTTGTAGAAGTCGAAGAAGGGGATGAAGGGATCAATAGACTGTCCTCTGAAACTGCGCGTGATAACAATGCCATTACTTGTTGTTCCTCGTGACTTAAAGGAGATCTCGGTCTAGGAGGTTCTTGGTTTGAACTTGTGTCTTCTGGTAGCTTAGAAGACGAGGAAGGTTCAGGTTTTACAGAGTCATTTCTTTCTTTGTGTTTAGACTGATATAAATATGACTCATTAGGTAGGAACAACTTCTTGAAATCAGTCTTATTCTGCGAGTCAGTATTATCTGAGGCAGAGGTTTTTATTAATTCCTCTGTCTCATTATTTTGTGTATCACAGTTCGTAATCAATTTTGAATCAGGATTAACAGAATTGCCAATTTTACTTAATGAAACAGACTCATTTTTAACTTCAAGAAATGAACTATTCTCTATTATACTTTCTTTAGGATAATTACTTTGAGTAACATCATTTGAGCAAGTATTTAGTACGTTATTTTCTTGAGATCCTTCTTCTTCTTCTTCTTCTGACCTTGTTATTGGTACATCACTGACGACTTCAGATGTTTCCGGACTATGTGTTTCTTCATTTCGTTTACTCCCTTCCTCTTGTTTAGCTTTATACTGATCTCCTTCTAATTTATCTTGTGTTTCTATTTCTGCTTTTGTTTCTTCTTTAACGTCAATTTCTTCATTAGTTGTTGGCACTAACCGGTCGTTTAGATCGGAATCATTACTTGCTTTCTCTTCACATGATTTATCACCGGAACTTTCTACAAGTTCTAGACTAGAATCTTCACATTCCCTATGAATTTGAGGTTTGACTACGATTTGTGAAGGAACTGATGATAATTTCAGTGAATCTATGCTGACAGAATCCTGTTCAGATACCAACGCTGACTCATTTACAGCTTCTGCCTTTCCTTTCTCGGTGGATGGCGCACTAGACTCAACACTGCTACTTGACACTTGCTTGTTATCAGAATCTCTAGCAGGATTTGGTTGGATTTCATCGTCTGTCGTGAACTGGTCGAGCACAGCTTGTGACAGTTTCTCTTTGCGTCTTCGTAAAGTTGCCGGAAGTTGTTCCCAGTTATTTTTCATGTCCCTGTCCAGCTGATCTCGCCGTTCATCTGGGCTGTGTTTCTGTTTCTTTCCCTTGTTTTCGGACTGCTTATTTCTCCATCGTCGCGGTTTGAGTCTGAAGAGCTGGAGCAATTTCCTTGATCCGCCAACTGACTTCTGATGACCGCCATTCTTCCCAGAATGTGGCTCTTGAATTACTTCTGTCTCTTCTGGCATTTTGAGTTTATTTCATAACACCATCAAACCAAATGAAAATTCTGAGCCCATAGCCTCAAACTCCCTTGAGCGAAATGCCTCGCTTCATTTTAAAAGCTTGTCATATTGCACATAACGTGCAATATTTTATGTTAACCCAAAAGCTTATGGTATGCTAAAAAGTAATTACTTCTTTATATCTTTTTGAGTGACATACATCATTGCAGATGGCAACTGCTGAATGCTTCTAATAAATGCTTTAGAAAGCCTTTAATGCTTTACGACTGCTTACTCCTCCAAGCATCATTTTCTGTAATAACAAAACTTTCCCTAGCGTTTGTCATTTCTATATCAACCAGATTGCATTTTTCGGTAAAATGCGCATTCATCGGAACATTTCTTCCTGTATTACATTTATTGTAGAGAAATTGGTGCTTTGTTTTTACGATTCTCATCATAAAAATAAATTATCTGCCATGTTCTATTTACACTAGTCAACAGAGGCAAAGAAACCGGAACAATTAAATCAATTCTAGTCATTAGAAACATGCGTTCTTGCAATTAATGTAACACCCGTGTGGATTAACCTCTGAATTGCATCATCAGCGAGGGAACAAGAGAATCAAGGTCACCAAGTCACATAATAGGATAATGCCACCAGCGACGGAAACCCGGTCCAATACACAAACACGTTATTCTGCCAGACCGGAAGCCGTTATTAGAGAAGGGACTTCCTGATCTGCTTTCAGGTTAGAACTCTCACAGTCGCTAATCAGCATACGTGGAAACACCTCCAATTGTCATCTCGGATGATCACACCCACAACACTGCGCTGTCTCTTTCAGATGCAGCAAGCAATTCAGTTCACACACTACTTCATCAATTGTTAGTCCAACGCTTTTCCACACAGCGTTGTTACAATCCGTTTCGAATAAATTAAAATAAAATTATCTTCCTGATGCGGTATCACTAAATAACACTGACTTCTTTTGTTCTTTATAAAATAGTTATTTGGCACGGTACTGAACATACTTTCAAAATGACTACTAACCATAAAGTATTAATTACCATATATTATACTCTTCGTTAAAATTTATTGTTATTTACAATTATTTTCAATGGTTCACTCTTTACTCTTCCGGAGTACTGCATTTACCAAGTGAAGATATCTATGCATTTCCATACTAATCTTTCGCAAACCTAATTTCAAATACCAAAGAAAATATGGAATTGAACCTAATCTGCCAATTAAATGTCAGAAAATAAAAAGACGCTACATTTCAACTACGTATGTTCCAATTCTTCTGGCCAGTTATTTTCGAAGTCATTTATCTTATTAAAATACACTAATAAAATCACCAAATGAATCTGAACCACTTCTGAATTCATTAAAATATTTCTGCAATAAATGTATTTGGTTAAAAGAGAATTTTACGTGCAATGTCGCAATTCAAGACGTTCCTCCCCGATCGTATCTTACCAACCACTACGTAACTAACAACCCTTTTGACACAGATATTTCACATTCCAAAAGTAATTTGAAAGGCAAGTGTGAAGAACACTCTTCGTCCACTGTTTCTCCCTCCATAATGATGTCGTAACATACACCAAACAAAAATAATAGTTTCACACGATTCAGAACACCAGTTAAACAGTTCGAAGAAATGTATCTTTCAGTACACACAATTCATAACATAGGTCGAAATATATAAATAATTTAACGTCACACAATGTATAAACGAAACAGTTTCAATGTTGTAGTTGGCAATACGTCCTCGCCTAGAACAGAATCATAACATCACACGCGCCATGTGCGTTTATCTGACAACCTCACACTTAGAATTACAACGGAGAACTAGTTAATCCAAACCAGCACTAGCTCATTCACTCCCTCCCACTTGACGCCAATAACCAGTAGGAAGTTGAAATAGTGGAACTGGTCAGCAAACTGCCATGTGCAGGCACGAGAGAAAAAAAAACACAACGTCCGAAACACGTTTCAGTTACTACTGACTTCAAAAAACACTAACCGTAAAAACCACAACAGTTGCTTACTACTACAGCGGCAAGTAGCAGAAGAGCGACGGAGGATGGTGGGGAGGAGTAGGACGGAAGAGAAAGAGAAAGACAGGGTGGGAGGGAAGAGGGAGCAAGGCCATCTGATTTGAAAGGAAAGGAGTGTGATGAGAGAAATATTTTTGGCAGTGTGTAATAATTATTAAGGAAAGCATAAAGCAACTGACCTTCACGTACTACGATTATTCATGTTAGTTTTTATGATATAAAAGTGGAACTACATTTTACAGTAAAATTAATAACATGTAGTAAAGATGACAAGATCTGATAGCATTTCTTAATAAACACGGCTCCTCCTTTCCTGTCTCGAAAGTGAAAATCTAATCACGAATGGGAGATGAGCGGCAAGACATAAACATAACATGCAGCGCAACATTCTCTATTTGACATTTAAAGCCTTCATAGGTTTCAATTATTGTACTTCGGAATGTAGTTGTGCAAAAGGAATCTAACGTTCCATCTTGATGTAAATACAGTATCCTAGTTGAAAGTATTGGGTTTTGTAAAAATTAGGGAAATTCCCGATTTTTAATGAAAATTCGGGAAAGCGGTATTTTAAACATTTTAAATTTATCGCAGTGTTCCTTAAACTAAATAAGGATGTTCATAATATTAATGTCCTACTAACTGGGAGGGGAGAGAATTCTAGTGAAACAATGCCGAGTTTCATAAAAAAAGAATATTTTCAAATTTATCTCAGTTTGATTGTTTATATTTCTCTGAAGATCTAGCATCTCAGAACAGTGATACAATTTTTTACTGGGCATTATAAAAATCTTGACGGTTCGGTTGGCACAAACTTACAATTCTGATTTCATTAAAACAGTAAAGTATCTGTTCCTGCCGTTTGGCCATTTGTAGTTCATTGCGAGATTCAGTGGGGTTATTCCGCGTGGGCACAAGCTAATTGTACACATCTTCCCACCTCTTTAAATTAACACTTTTTCCTTCGATTGAGGATCGTTATCATCAGAATCTCGCTTCCTTAAATATTTAAGTTTATTATTTATTACACAAAGACACGACAAAGACATATATTATTTCCAATCAAAGTGAATAAGCTTACTGAATTTCCCCTTTCTCTTGACGTCACTATCCTGTATCGACTAATCATGATCGAGTGATTTCTCGTATGTACCATAGGGCTCAATGCAAAAATCTGACGTACCATCACAGTTTAGTAGCCTATATAGTAGACTGTGGTACAAGGTTTGTTACAAGATGTTACCAAACGTGCAAAATTAAAATTGCTGAAATTTAACTTTTACAAAGTTTTCCAACTTGAAGAGGGGAAAATGGGAAATCGATATCTTAAATCGGGAAATCTAGCTATTAAGTACGTCATAGGCTACATACTGCAGTGTTGTCGAGACTATTCTGGCAAAAAGGACGTATAATTCAGCAGTCCCACTTAAGATGACAAAGTGACAATTATAATATACGGTGTATGTGGCTTACTCCTGTCACCTATCTTTTTCTGGAAATACATCAGTAAGCCCATCCCAAAACACTGGAAATATTATTCTTCACAATTCTTTTTAATGTTGAATAATATTCTTATACGAGCCTGCACTAGATACAAAATGTAAGTCACGCTGGCGTGTAACATTGTTAAATGCTAGTAACTCAGTATTTATTAAATATAGACAGTACAAATGTATGTAAATTAAAGAGTAAATAAAGAGATTCTTAACTATGTAATTCATTTTATTTCATAATGAATATTTTACACGATGATAAATACAGAATTACTCAAAATATGCAACAATTTTCTCTCATTCCTCATTTTCAATAGCTTACCACGCCCAAAGTACAAAAGATGAATCTGTACGTATTGCGAACGAAACATGAGATTTTCAAATCAGTATCTAGATTTTGGTTGGTTTTATGGTTTAAGAGTTTTGGTACAATTTGTTAACAAGGCTTTGTTATATTGAAGAAGACTGCTCTTAGTCCGCTGTGACAAAATATACAAATAAGATATTATGTTACCGCAAAAAAAAAAAAAAAGCGTGTCGGTAGAAAACTCTTATCATAAATGTAAGTCTAAATATCTTACTTTGATATTTAATAAGTCAAAACATACACATTATGCAATTAATACATTGCGTAACGTTATTCAAAGGTAACTTGAAAACCGAGATGCCCGTCTATGTTTTCCTAGTAAAAGGCTCAAAATTTAAGTAATAAATTACAAGGCATATGCCGGTGGATGAAACGCCTACAGTATAATTCTGAAAAAAAAAAAAAAAAATCCTATCTAAACCAAGAAACGAAAAGGATCCAACTATATTATAGAGTATTTACAAAAAGAACATAATTTTCCGGTGGATAAAACGCCTATAGTACAATTCTGAAGGAATAAAATCCTACCTAAACCAAGAAACGAAATGACCCAACTATATTATCGAGCATTTACAAAAAACACAGAATTTTCCGGTGGATAAAACGCCTACAGTACAATTCTGAAGAAAAAATCCTATCTAAACCAAGAAACGAAATGACCCAACTATATTATCGAACATTTACAAAAAACACAGAATTTTCTGGTGGATAAAACGCCTACAGTACAATTCTGAAGAAAAAATCCTATCTAAGCCAAGAAACAAAACGACCCAACTATATTATCGAGCATTTACAAAAAGAACAGAATTCTTGTTCATCTGCATTACACTGTGTAAAATATCATTAAAAGGATGGAAAAGCACTAGTCAACATGTGAAAATTTAACCAAAAACGATAAAATTTAACAAATCCATATTGTAACGCGAAGCGGGTAATCTAAACCACAAATTTGATTATTAAAATAAATTCAAGCACCTATGTCATAATATTCGTATAATGTCGTCAAAGAAATAATTTACAATCCAACTGGAAATACTATTTTCTACATTGATTCATAAAATAATGTGATTAAAAACAAATCTGTGATGCGACGGTCCATCGAAGGCCAAGGCCTAACAGCAGACTGTTGGTCTCATATTCACATAGCGTATAGCTGGCTTCAGAGAATATTATCTTCCGTAATTCCTGAATTACATTCTTGCTGTATTCACCATCTTACAATTTACCCCAGCTAGATCTATCAAAATGACCTTTTTTTGAACAATTTCGTTTCGAATTACATATCCATTAAACGTTATAGTCACTGATATATGTCGAGTAAAGTTTTCACTAGTGATGTTCCTGGAATATTCTCTGACGTGACGTTTGCGATATTAATTATCTTCTACTTTCTACTACAGTTAAGTGACAACATAATTTTAGGTTACTGGATAAAGTCGGTTCTTACGAAGCATCTGTCTTCATGTGAATCCTTTTGCGATTATTAGGCCCGTGGTTCCACTAGCATTTTTTTTAGTTGGTATTTGTGTAAAAATTCTAACGTAGGTTTTGCGAACTAATTATTGTTAATGTCATAACGGTACCTGTATTCCGAATTATTGAATATGATGAATAAATAATTCGAGGATTAGAGGTCAGTAGGGCTAAGGATTTTAAGTCTAATGACAGAAGGTCTAATTTTGTAAGTCTAACGACTTTTTGTCTTTGGAACCAAGTCTAATACAGCCTAGTCCAATTAACAAAAATATCTAATACTACATAGTCTAACTTGCAATGACGTCTAATACTATTATGCCTAAATTATAACAATAATACATGTGTTATCTGTATATTATTGTTTATTACATGTAACTCAGGAATAAAATACAGTAGGCCTAATGTTGAATAGTTGAGTAATGAAAATATACAGTAGATTAATCATTTTCATCTTCCGGTACAGCATGAAATTTCAGCCTGCAGCTTAAAATTCTCAAGTACAAATCAATTTCTCCACGATCTTTATACTGCTGGTAACGTCTGCTTGATTAATTTGGTACGATTTCTTTACGTGACGCTGAACTCTTCCATGTCCTGCCAGGAGCTGGTATGAGCACTTCATTATTACGTTAGTCTGTTATACTGTATATTCTAAAACTTCCATAGGCTATGGATGCATGATGAAATATAATCTTTTTTTTTTAATTTCGAGTTCAATTCTTCAACACTATTTATAGTTCTTTGGAGTACATTTAATACAAGATTAAACACATTCCACACTTTCTAGACTTGAATGTTACCCAAGTCCTCATTGGTGACACAAGCAACATTGTAAACGTCTCTGAGTGAACATCTCCAGTAGATCCTATTTCTGGTTCTACTTCTCCATCTTAAGTGGTAGTTGAAATTATTATGAACTGTAACTTTTTTTATCTTCGGGCGAATTAATAGTATATGTATTCATTTTGCTTAAATAATTTCTAAAACTGATAAGTTACCGTATTGCTAAGGAAACGTATGTTCATTATCGTAACAATATCAGCTTTTTAGTAAGTGTTGTTAAAATTATATAGTGTGTTAGTTGGGAGACCGGAGGGAAAAATACCTTTGAGGAGACCGAGACGTAGATGGGAGGATAATATTAAAATGGATTTGAGGAAGGTGGGATATGATGATAGAGACTGGATTAATCTTGCACAGGATAGGGACCGATGGCGGGTTTATGTAATGGCGGCAATGAACCTGCGGGTTTCTTAAAAGCCATTTGTAAGTAAGTAAATAAGTATTGTTAAAATTATTTAGATATTTACACATTAGACGTGAATTTTATTTAGAAATTTACATATTAGACGTAAATTTTATTTAGACATTTAGGCATTAGACCTTTTTCCTTTCAGACCTGAGTTATTACTGGACATTTTTTTTTATTAGACTTCAGATTTTATTAGACCTACTGTACATTAGACCTGCTGTCCTTAGACGTAATGACCTGAAACCAATTCGAGTGCTGTGTAAGTGAATTAAATATTGTATAGGCTAATTTGATATGGAACTGTACGAATGACACCGTCAATTCTTCACGGGTTGAACACTTTAATAATAATAATAATAATAATAATAATAATAATAATAATAATAAATATTTTTATTAGAAACTTTCCTCATTAAAGTATTAAAGTATACCCCGCACTCAATTTGTGTGATTAATAAAAGAAAATTAGCATTACAAATATAAGACTTATCGAAAGCTAACAGCAAGAGCGTCACAAAGATTTATGCAAATATACAAATAATAACCTTACCTTACACAGTTGAATGTAAGGTAGTTTTAGAACAATATTAGTCCTTGTTATTTTCCCTCCAGATCCTATGCATTCTAATAATATATTTTTAATTTTATTAGATAAAAAGGCTAGATATTCCACATCTGATGGCTGATATTTGTTTTTTAATACCTGTTTTTCTTGAGAGTGGATAGTTTTATAATGTGTGAATTACTTGAGACATGAATTATCTCGTCTCTTTAATTAATGTACCTATGATTGAGGTTCTGGTTGATACATCTATTATCAAGCAGTACATCTCACGTGACGATATGTGTCAGAGGAAGAATAAATTGTTTGTATAGGGTAAAGGTTGGTAATACTGTGATACGAGTAATATTGTAATACTTCTTTTTGAAAATTTATTACAATTTTACTGAGCGAGAGGAAGATCGGTTTTTTGCGTCAACGTATTAAGGGAATGTTCGTGGACAAGTTGCTGCACAAAACCGGTCCTTCTCTCACTCAGTAAAATTATAATACATTCTCAAAAAGAATTATCACAATATTACCAACCTTTACCCTACATCTGAAGTCTGATTAGTATAATATGTTACTAGTCAGCGGGGTATGCAATGGAGGGGGAAAGGAACCGACCACCCTACCCCATTATCTTCTGGCATAGGAGATACATACATACAGCTGTGTGGCAAAGGAAGCTTTTAATAGAAAAAGGAGCATCTTCTGCGCACTTCTGAGGAAGAGTCTAGTGAAGTGCTTTGTGTGGAGTGTGGCATTGTATGGGGCAGAAACATGTACATTACGACGAAATGAAGAGAAACGAATAGACGCATTTTAAATGTGGATATGGAGAAGAATGGAGCGTGTGAAGTGGACAGGCAGAATAAGAAATGAAATTGTGTTGGAAAGAGTGGGTGAAGAAAGTGTGATGCAGAAAGAGGAAAAGGAATTGGTTGGGTCACTGGCTGAGAAGAAACTGCCTACTGAAGAATGAATGAATTCATTCATTAAATGTGTTTTTTTTTCTTTTTTTTTCCCCCTATTTTTTTTTTTTTGCTCTTGTGTGTTATTTATTGGTTTCAATTAAGTTACTTACTGTATTTAGTAAGCTGTCCTTGTAAATTATATATTATATTACTGACTAAGACCACACCGTACACGAGCCTGGCCCTTACGGTAGTGGTAAAAACATTTTTGTTTTATAATTTTAATTTGTACTCGCTAGCGAGCTAGTTAAATAAAATTAAATAGTTAAATAAATCTGTGGTTGTCAAAAATTTCAAAACTGCTCTGCTCTTACAACAATTAAAATCATTAACAATAGCATTATGCAATGTCGGGTGTATTATAAATAATTTCTACCATAATGACGACGGAATGGCGAAAAGTACAGTGTGATACATTTAATGAAATGTTGGATTGAACTAAAGTAAATGGCCACAGGCAATAGATGTCTAACGTATGATGGTGATGGTGATGGTGATGGTGATGATGATGATGATGATGATGACGACGACGATGATGGTGGTGGTGGTGGTGATGATGATGATGATGATGATGATGATGATGATGAGAGTGTGATGACATAATTCTATTGCGCTGTAAATTATCGCTTGAAATATCATCTAAGCTCTAAATTTAAACGATTATCAAGAGGATTCAATTAGTGTGGCTGTTTACAGGTCCAGTGATATAACTGCGCGGAAAGCATGTCATGTCTTGACGGATGATGCTGACTCTGCTCCGGCCACGGATGGAGGGCTTCATGAGCCATCTGCTGCTGGTAACGGTGAGCACGTAGCGTGACCAACAATGCTGCACAGCTGTGGCTGGACTACTAACCAACTGCCACACTGCCAGGGATGTCCCACTGCCGTCCATATAATACGGGATTCGATCCCGGACGGAGTCAAGTGGCACTTATTTTCAAGATACTTCCAGCACGGTTTTGGAATCTACTGTCTCCTGTAAAATGCACAATATGTGGGCCACACCAGTGTGGTAAAGACTTAGTGAAAGGAACTCAAGCTACGACGTTGCGTTTGATCATGGGTTCGAAATCCGCTTGAAATAATTATCTTTCCCCGCACCGAGTATAAGCACCTGTTCCGTGGTGAAACAAAAAAATGGCAGAATTTTAAATGCTGACTGTAACACTGAGCCACTGCCGAATGCTATAGTAGTTAGGCCATGAACCAATGTATAGTAAGGGTCACATAAGAACAGTTTCTAAACAGCAAATATTGCCGTCTTGTCAGTGTTTCCAACTGTTACCAGATATCACACGATCTTTCGTACTAAATGACTTATTTACTTACCGTTGGAAGGTTATTCTAAATAATTCTGTAATTTATAACATATTTTCGTAGGTAAACTATACGAGAAAGGGATCAACATGTCAAGTATTTTGTCTGGCAATACGAATTTCATTAGTTTGACTAAAAAATTGACTCACGAGACCTAACCTAAAAATGTATTTTGTTTGACCACATGAAATAATTAGTACTAACTCCGAAAACTTACCTGACTATAGTCTTGAATTATAACCACAACGCAACACATAAAATAACTATTACGTATTAATATTAATACTGATATTAATTAATTATTAATATGTTCAAATTTCACTGTTTCCAGTTACAGGCTCAGAAATCTAGTACAATTTCAATTTCATGGAACTCCAGTACCGACAAATATTGTCGATATTTGTCTCAGCTGCCAGTATACTATTTACAAAATCACTACCATTTGTACTATCTGTCAGTATCGAAATTCGAAACGAAGTCGGCAAAAGAAAATTCAACCTGCAAAACTAGAAAATCACCACAATCCACTAGCATATTATGTAGTAACGGGGGGAAAAATGGTTAGGTTTCACCCTTATGTTATGAAGTAAGCTGATCAGGACTATAACTTGTGTGAATACCCCCAATGATGACGCCTCCCCTCGCTACGGATATAAAAGCACCGAAGTTGCGTATAAAATTAGCAGTGCCTCGCGACCTCTATTAGTAATATCTCGGCATCGAGAGGAGCTACAGACCTGTGCGACCACTCGTTTGATTTTTAATCGCGAGTTCTGTAATATTATAATAATACAGTAGACACTAGAGATGAACAACGATCGAGAAAACGAGACTAACAGCGCTCGCAAAGCCGAAAACCGCACGACAATGTTGTATTACGTAGCGTCCTTGACGTAAAGACTGGTTATGAGTGTTCCGAGACTCGATATTGATATCTCCCGAAGTCCCGAGGTCCCGAAGTAAGTTGTTTATACCTGACTGAACTTTTATCTACTTTGGCAACTGTTATATATGTATAAACAATCAAGTAGCCTATCTTTCAGTGTATAATAATCCGTTCTCCAGTCTTTATTTAATTACTAGGCCCTTATTAAAAGGCTAGGAATTTTCTTTTCATATGTTTGAGATCAAGTGTACGATCTCAAGTAAAAAGATATTAATGTTATGTTTTATGTATCTTAGAAATGTAAATTTATTTGAGAATTGTTTTTTTTTTATTTATATAATAGAACCAGAACATTTTGATAACTAAGATACTGTTCTGTTTTGTCTTTTTGTCTCATTTAAACATTTATAATGTTATTTATTTCAATATGCATGTTATTAAAACATACAAAATCTTTCCACGCCGACCAAATGCTATTTCGACAATGACGAGAGAGACTCGAAGCGCACGAGAATGACGAGACGAGACTCGAAAGACAAATGCAGCGAACACAGCGAGCGAGAGCGGCAGTTAGTTTTGTTCATCTTTAGTAGACACGTACGATACACACTGAGTTAACTATAGTGAAAAATCTGTTGTAAGCTGAGACTAATTTCGGAATGTCGCTTCATATGAAATGAAAATAGATTACTTGTCCTTAATTGATTACTTCTCTTATCAGAGATCCATACTCTCATTTTGTAAACCGAAACAAAAATATATAAAAAAAAAAATGAAACCAATACAACTGTAGTTTAATTCCCGAAACTGGTTGATGTATTCTACGTGATACAGTGCAGAAAGTTTTCCTAAACTGTAAGGCAAATGTCAGGTAATTTCATGGAAAATTCTCGAAGGCATCTCGCCAACATACGAGGTTGCTTCCAAAAGTAAAGTAACAAGAGCGCTCATGGACAAACTGTATTTCACAGGCAGATATACTGATACACAGTAGTAACGCACTGGTACGCATTAGACTACTTTTCAACAGTCACCATGCTTGACCATACACTTGTTCCAACGGTAGACAAAGGCATCGACGCCGGCAGACATGGAAGAAATCTACACCAAGTCCCTGAAGCCACGTTACTGAACGGCCGTATCAGTATTGAATCGCTTACCACCCAGGTACTTCTTCAACGGTCGGAAGAGATGGAAATCACTGGGTCCCAGTACGGGTCCCCGTTGCTAAGCAAGGAACGTGTGAATAATGTTTCGTATTAACTCATTGCCGTTGCTAAGTAAATGACGTCAGATGTGAACATTTTCGTAACGTTTTACTTATTTGAGACTCAAGCATAAACGTTTCACGTTAAAAAATAATATCTCTGTACAGGATCTACGGCAAAAGTTTCTCTTTATTTCACATAATAAGAAAAGACGACATTAAGGTGAGGTATACGAGCTTCGGTGATGCAGATTGAAGATATCAGTTTCCCACTTCACATTGGAACATTTACATCAACTGTGCCCTGGTGTCGGAAGAAGGTATGCAATGAACGATACCTGCTGGCATAAGAGGATATGTATTCGGTCATGGAAAAGAGACGTCTTACGCTAGTGTGCATGTCAGAGTAGCCTAACTGGCGCTCGTATTTTGGGACGGACTTTTATCTGCTGACCGTTACGGTTAATCTAAGGACTATGTTAAACCTAAGTTAAACCTAACCATGAGTTTAACTCAACGTGCCGTATTACAGAGTCTCGGTTAAGTTCAACCGTAGTGGAATACGATTGGTAGGCCTATTACTGCTAGGAAAGAAAAGTAGAACTTCGCAACTGATTAATTATATTATTGATTTAAAATAGCCGACGCTCGTGGAGAATCTTCATTAAGAAACATCTTTGTTCTTCGATATCAGAGAGAGCACCATAAAAAACCTAAAGAGGATCAATACCGCGTACTTCAGTATGCTTGTCAGACTTAACCTCAAATAGTTTTTTAACATTGGCTACCAACGTTAAACTCCCAAACACAATGCAACCAAACTAAACCTTGCATGACCATCCGCGAGGTAACTCCACACAGAATCAACTGAGTAATGAAGTAATAATATTAGAGTGCGTATTTTATGTGTTGTCTAGAATATTTATGAAACAATTCAATCAAACAAAATTATTTTTTATGAGTCTAGTAAAATTAGGTAATATTATTAGTGTGTTTATAAATCAGGTCCCATAGTAAATCTTACCAGAAGATTGTGTGCCACAAACATACAATGCGCAATAGGTTTATAGTAGATTTACGGACACCTCCGAAATCTTCCATCGTTTTCAGTATGCCTACTACCAGAGGAAAAATATAGCAGCGCAACTAGTAACTGATGCAGAGATTCAACAGAATGTTTTCAAAAATAAAAAATAAATCATTTATCTTTTCAAATCATCTTTAAATTCAAACCTTAAAACACATATTTTTGCACTTTCTCATTTTTCTGTTGCATGTTGTATCCGAGTTTCAATTTTTCGAAACAAGGTTAGGACTATAAGCCTAATTCTGAAGGTTAGGACTGTCTGCTTCGAAAACCTCAATCTGTTTTAAAACTTATGTTCATTTATGTGAATTTCAAAGTGGTGCACTCTATTTCGAAAAATTCTTGGCCACCGTGGTCATTCAGTAATATTGATCACTCACATATCGTCACTCATAAGTTCTTGGAAAACATCTGCAATATCCATGTGTATTGCGGGAACCGCCATCTTGCACTGTTGAGCTTTGAACTGCAGTTTAACCGGCAGAGAACTGCCGATCAAGTTAAAGTCAAGTTAACTCAAGATTAACTGGCAGTTAAGATTTATAATACGAAGCAAAACGAAAAACTTCAGTTTAAACTGAACATGAGGTTTAAACGGCGTTTATAATACCGGCCCTAAGTCATCTTTGCGGTATCTATGGAGCTGAAAAGTCATCCCACATAAGATCCCATTAATTTCATCTCTATCTCCTGGCAATTGCGTGCATAATGGATCTTTTTGAACGATATTCACTCAGAAATACTTTCTTCCACAATCTCTGTACACATATACTTAGCAGAGAATTTCAACTTTCTCGGTTATGGCGCCCTACGTGTCTCAGAATAGAGCGATGCTGGGCTAGAATAGATTATCTAACAGTTTCATTTATGAATTAGTGAGTAGTGAGGTCCTAACAACTTATTTTGAATTGGATATTTTACGACCCTTTTTCAACTGCTATGGTTACATAGCGTCTCAATGATATAAAGGTGATAATGACAGCAAAATGAATCCAGGGTCCAGCGCCGAATGTTACCCGAATTTGCTCTTAATGAGTTAAGGGGGAAAGTCCAGGAGGAACCTCAACCAGGTAACTTGTCCCAACCAGGATTTGAACCCGAATCCGCTCGTTTCACGGCCAAACATGCTAACCGTTACTCCACAGGTGGACAACAACTTCTTATGTCCTAACATGTGCACGTCACCTCTCTGATTACGATCTGATCCGACAATGCCCGTACGAGTTTCCTTCATTAAAAGACCAATGTTAAATTTACTTTAATTAGTACTCAACAAAAGAGCTAATTCCAGACAGTATAATATAAAACATACAGTTACCTTTACACCACTAATGTCTTTCCACCCCTTAACTAATTACTTCTCTGAGCTGAAGAAATCCTGAGTATTGTTTTCTACAAAGCACTCGAAGTAATCAATTCATTACTGTATGAGAAATGCATTGTTGCATAAATCACTTTATTATCTAGATGCTAGATGTTCCACCTCGGCGCATTTTCACTAATTACATGTTTGCTATAAACGCAAGAGAAATTATAGTGTTGAGGAGTTGTGCGAAAATAAAATATCCGTTTATGTGTGTGTGGCGTAATTAAGCGTTCATTAGTAAGCCATCCCTCCATGATATACCTTAGGTTGCTGAACCCAAGACAGTGAGAACATCGCTAGATACGAGTAAAGTAAAGCAAAGAAAAGAAGAAGAAAGAATAAATTAGCTTATGATTAATTCAATACAAAACAAAGTACATTCAAATGCATAATAAACATTGAGACGGAAAGCAAAATCATGTATCAATTCTTTAAATTTAACCACTAGAAAATATAAATTTGTGATTTTGCAGAAAAGTACACAAAAAATGTTTGACAATTAAAGAACACTTCGGAAATAAATGTTAATACAAACAAAATTCGATTACACATTATATGGAAAGTAACAATAAAATATGAGATTTGTAAATATCTTAATCTTGTCAATTCTAATAGTTCTAGTGTTAAATTAAAAAAGTTACGTATGGATTTTTAAAAAATTGAAAAATTGTAAATTTAAATTTATATATTCTCATTGCGTAGTAGATAAGACAAATTGTATTATATACTTCTTAATTTCAATTCAGGAATCCGTTCCTGAGCACGAGTTCTACTCTTTCAGGGGCGAGCTAAAGTTTTTCTGTTTATATTATATTTTATGTTACAATTATTAGCAAAATAAATAAATAAATAAATAAATAAATAGTTGTGAATTCTTGCCAAAAAGAACAATAAATAAATAAATAGTTGTAAATTCTTGCCAAAAAGAACAAACAGAAACTAAAATAGAACAAATAAATTTTTAAAACCATTTCTGATATTAATCACTACAGTAGGGCTACTTACACGAAATAGTGATTTACGGTACAAAAGAGTAAAGTAGGATTTTATTCATGAGTGGAATGTTTAGCGGTCGAGGAGTAGCCGAGGGTGATAATTTTCACGAGAGAATGAAATCGATTTACTCTAGCTGCATACAATAATTTATGTATTACTGGTATATATTTTTATAATCCAGAGTATGTAAGACAATTTAAATTTTTAATTGTAGGTCTGTTCTTGGTAATGTACTGGTTATTACGAAGTGAGAATAGTAATTTATAATAACATATAACAGAATAAAATTTCGTCGGATCCCGGCCACTTAGTCACTCATGATGAGTGCACTTCTACACATAGCGTGTTGGACATTGTGCCACTGTCACACATCTGTGACGCAATGCATGAGAGATGGCCACTAAAGGGAAACTAAGAGGTGGAACTTAAACTGAGAGGATTCAATCCGGCATCGGAACTGGAATCCGGTGTGGCTTAGTGGATAAAGCGTCAGCACGTAGAACTGAAAACCCGAGTTCGAGTCCCGGTGCAGGAGAGAATTTTTCTCCGCTCCAGCCATCCTTCATCATATGATAATGCAGAATTCCTGCACGGAAATATCATATGTACGTCGGTACATTACTATAATAAAATTAGATTTTATTCGCGAGTGGAAAGTTAGCATAAAATCTGTTTACTGTTGTGTGCTACACATTTTTTTTTATCCATTACTGGTATTTACATTTAATTACTGGCATCTAAATTTAATTTTAAATTGTAGACCTTTTTCTAATGTACTGTTTGTGAAGAAGTTATAAATGAATGAATGTATGAATGTATGTATGGATTTTATTGTTGTTAATGTGTTGGTTGTCAAGGAGAGAGTGATTTAAAAATTTTAATTCACAAGTGAATTAATTTAATTCATTGTTGTGAATAAAGTCATTGTTTAGGTTGCTAAGGACTGTGAAATAAAGGCCAGTTTAGATGCCAGTCATGTAGGCTATAATATTTATGTAGCAGTAATACATTCCGTTTCTATTGTGACAGTGATGATTCATAATAAAGCAGGCCGTGAAGTGTGCAATAAAGTAGCTTTATTTCACGGTGTTCAGAGAAGGTTTACTTTTCAAATGAAAAACTTTAGAAAACCCCTACCGTTATGGAAATAAAGAAACATTAGTATTCGTAGAAAAAAGTGCTTAATAATGGACAGAACTCATGTTTCAGGGAGCAGGTACCCACGGATATCCCCTAGATTGGCGCCCTGCTAGAGTATATGGATATGACGTCACAAAAAAAATTATAACGTTTCACAAAAATTTTTAGTAAAAACATATATTTCAACAATGAGATCATTGCAATTTCCAAAAATGTAACAAAATTCTCAATATCTGGCGTTTCTAGAAATCACTCAACAGGCTGGCATTGAAATCGCTATCTTTTCTCTTTGTAACATCAGAGGATTTTCCTATAACTGTACAACACAAAGTTTGATGAGAGGTACTGCAGCACTAATGAATTCAAATTCTTATTATATTGACTGTGAGGTATAGGTAATAATAATAATAAAAACAAACGGTTTTATACTCTTGAATGAATCGCTTATATTGTAAGCTTTGAAGAAACAGCTGGCATCACGACTTGACCTGCATACTTCCTGGTGCCAGAGAGCCACTCGCAGATTTGAAGTGAATTACCTGTATGTCAGAGTCAGAGTTTGTACCCTTACGTTCAAGCATTAATCAAGCAGAACAGCTATTCCAAATAAAGCTTTTATCTCATCGTGTTTAACAATAAAGAAACACGGCTAAAGATCTCAGAGCTGCCATGTTCTGTATTTTGTAAAACGGAATTGTTCCGCATATCATAGGATCCTTTTCAGGATGTCTGTCAGGTACAAGATTTTGCTGTTTAGGAAATGATGAACAAAATAGAACGAGTATCGTGCTCGCTTTGTAGCTGGGTGGTCTGAAGTTCCATCTCTCACATATCCTTTCTTTACAAGAAACAACTCTAAATCAAGTCATGACTGCTTCCCTCCAAATCCGTTTTTCTCTACGAATTACCGCAACACCTCGGCGTCTTTTTCATCATATTCATTATAATATTATTATCAGTATGTAGTCAGCATTATCACAATTCTTTTCATCAAATTTTAATCACAATTCTCATCATTATAAATGTCATCGGCATTTGGTATATTAGATATTCCATAAGTAGATATATACTTACTTATGGCTTTTAAGGAACCCGGAGGTTCATTGTCGCCCTCACATAAGCCCGCCATCGGACCCTATCCTGAGCAACATTAACCCAGTCTCTACAATCATATCCCATCTCCCTCAAATCCATTTTAATATCATCTTCTCATCTACGTCCCGGGCTCCCCAAAGGTCTTTTTCCCTCCAGCCTCCAAACTAACATTCTATATGCGTTTCTGGATTCGCCCAAACGTGCTACATGCCTTGCCCATCTCTAACGTCTGGATTTAATATTCCTAATTATGTCAGGTGAAGAAAACAATGCGTGCAGTTCTGCGTTCTGTAACTTTCTCCATTCTTCTGTAACTTCGTCCCTCTTAGCCCCAAATATTTTCCTAAGCACCTTATACTCAAACACCCTTAGACTCTTTGCTCTCTCAAAGTGAGAGTCCAAGTTTCACAACCATACAGAATAACCGGTAATATAAATGTTTTATAAATTCTAACTTTCAGTTTTTTTTTAGAGCAGACTGGATGACAAAAGCTTCTCTACCGAATAATAACAGGAATTTCCCATATTTATCTTTGTGTTTAGATATCTCCCTGAGCACGAGTTTTTACTCCTTCAGGGAAGAACTAAGATTGTATTTTTGTACATGTTATTTTAATAACAATAAACACTCATATCTATCTATTAAACACTCATATCTATTTAATTTCCTCCCGAGTGTAATTTATATTTGTTACTGTTGCTCCAAGATATTTGAATTTTTCCACCTCTTCAAAGGATAACTTTCCAATTTTTATATTTCCATTTTGTACTACATTCTGGTCACGAGATATAGTCATATATTTTGTTTTTTCGGGATTTACTTCCAAGCCTATCTCTTTATTTGCTTCAAGTAAAATTCCCATCCTTTCCCTAATAGTTTGTGGATTTTCTCTTAACATATTCACGTCATCCTCATAGACAAGCAGATGATGTAGCCCGTTCAATTCCAAACCCTCTCTATTAGAACCTATAAATCCTGAACATACAGTAAATAAAAAAAATTATACAAAATAATATACTCGTAATACTCATTTGCAGTACACCTCACTTGATATGTTTCAGAGGAAGATCAATAAAATTATTGTTTGTATACATCTGAAGTTTGACTAGTGTAATATGTAGCTAGTCGGCGATGTACGCAATGGAGGGGAAAAGCAACTGGCGACCCTATCCCTTATCTCCTGGCCTAATTGCCTCGTAAGTGGTGCCTTCTTGGTATCACTTGCCGCTTCAGACCTGTCTTCGGACAGTTGACTAAACAATACTAACTTTTTTCACGATTGTCATCTTCGTCATCAACAATAGCATAATTATCTTGTCATCATGATCGGCTTGCTTTCCTTCTTAGTCAACATAATGTGTTTCACTTGTGTTCAACTTGCCTAATTTATTATTTCCACCTGATGATGATCTTTTGTAAAATCGAAAATATTCGTGGATATGCCTACTACCAAGAATTATAATGTGATCATTGTAACAAAAATTTGTTTTTGTACCAATCTGATAAGTTTTTGACTGAAATTGTAATAGAATTTTTCTTATCATATAACATAATTCTCGTCGACATCATTACAATTATAGGCCATTCGATATCTCGTGAAATCTACCTGCGCGTAAGGGGAAAGAAGTGGACTGAAAAGCTTCCCTTCCTCGCTACACTTCCACTTGCAGGTAGCTAGCTCTCTTACCCCTACCATAAGATTCTTACTATGATCAACAGCGCACACAAGGATTTGGTTTCACGAGATAACGAACGACCTATATCATTCCCCTAATAACTTCTGGAGTATCCTTTCGATGGCAGTAAACTGATCACACATCTTTCAGCATACAAGAACTTTCAAATCTTGGGAATTCTTCATGACAGTAAGCACTTAATGTAGACATGGCTTGAGGAAGGGTTACTGCTGTAGGCTATACGAAGAATTTTATGCTTCAGAAAAGGATAACCTTATTTGGAATGTCAACGATTTCTTTCTTCCTAGTTTGAACAATGTGAGATGCGAGATGAATCTGAATGTGACTTGTAACGTTTGGAAAGTGTGCGATTTGTAAGATCCACATCATTAGAGCTCTGAACTGGTTACCAGACAAGTGCAAGCCCCGGGGACAGATCTGTGTTCCTGCTAATGAGTCATGATGTAAATGGACTAAATGTAGGTCTCCAGTCATGCGTTACTATTTGACGTCTGGATCAAATATATGTCAGAACAGTTCCTACGTCTAACTTCTAGTTTCAGGTGTCGTTTTATTCTCAATTCACATTTCACTAGGAAAGTGAAATTTCTGGCAATAAGAATGAATCTATATTCCGATTATTTGAACATGTTTTCAAAGAATTCTCTATGAAGGTCATTAATGGAGGTTATTCAACTTTCTTGCTTTCAATTAACTGTCATGACGGCAACTTTTATTTGTGTATTTTTTTACCAACTTGATTCTACGAGTCATAAATGAGATCACTAAAATTGAATACAGATACAAGTGAAAACAATTATAAAGTTATATCGTAAGATTTAAGATTACTATCGCTAACACTTTTACTTCAGTTGTTCTGGTATCTACACGGGCACAATTACACCATCAACATAATTCCACTATGAAAAGTGTGGTCTAATTCTTATGCGTCATTAAAAGTTTTGCTGTAATATTGCAGGTGCTTATTACTCATAACAACATACTGTAATTTTGCGTTCCGATGCAAACATTTTTTTCTATTTTCTCTGTTTAATAGACTCTTGCAAACTTTTGATAATCACATAGCGTTAGGTGAAGCTAGAAAAGTTTCTCTCTCTACAGTCCACATATTTAATATCTTTTTCCTAATCCTAATACTCCCTCCGTTCCAAAATATGGTATAGTAACAAACAAAACAAGCTTGATTATTGCGCATGCGTGCATGAAATGATTCGCGGTGAGGCATTCTGTTCAATAGTGAAGGGACTATCAGACAGTGCAGTTGTGAATGTTTCTAATTTTCTGCAATGTATCAAATTATAATATTTAAATTCATTATGAACAGAAATAAAATGGACACCTGCTGTGGTGTTCCTGTTACAGAAAATGTATCAACAACCCAGTCAATTTTGAATAGAACATCTAAGGCACAACATTCGTATAAAAATGGATTGTAATTCACTGCAGTTTTTATGTTAATTTGTCTCTCTCAAAACAATGTTTGTTTTTTCTTATATTAATTTGACATCACACTGAATGAAATATACTTTATTTTTATGTTTTTCTTATGTTAATTTATCAAACAAATAAGTATCTAGAGGATGTACTGAAGTTACATTATATTACTGAAAACGTTAACAAATGTATACCATATTTTGGAACAGAGGGAGCTTATAATTTGCACCAAACATTTTTTTTGTAAGTTTGAAATGGGAATTCTACCATTTCTTTTGCACATTCGAAGCAATTTTCCTATTCTTCTCTTAAATTATTTTATTAGAAAACGATTGTTTTAGAATTTGTTTTTTCAAGCTAAACGATTTTCCATTATATTTAGGTCTAGCTGGGATTTTCATTATTTTGGATAGTAATATAAACAGCATTCCTCTTAATGTTTCGGGTCATTATCTTGATAGAATACATTTTCTTCGATCTGTAGGTTTTCAGCTCTGACTTTAAGAAGTTTCAAGTAATTGTGTTTCTTCATTATGCCTTACAGTAGATAAAATGAAGTTTCTCCACATCTCATGCTGTCACACATTCCCAAACTATTACCATTTTCACGAAAGGAGAGTCCAAATGTTCAGCTTACAGACGCTGTTCAAATAGCTCGCCATTGACTGCAACACAGATGTGGCATCTATGTACCATTGATTGTTTGGTACGTTAAAAATCATCTCGTTTACTCGACCTCTGTACATACAGCAGAAGAACTGGTTGCCCGTGTTGCTGCAGCTGCAATTGTCATCGCGGAAACGTCTGGCATTTTTTTTAACGTACCAGACAATCAATGGTACGCAGATGCCACCTCTGTGTTGAAGTCAATGACGAGCTATTTGAACAACATCTGTAAGTTAAACATATGAACTCTCCTTTCGTGGAATGGTACTTAGTACGTAGAGCTGTGACCCACCCTAGCGGGAAATCGGTCTATGTAACATGACTTTTGGTACCTACATTAAAAAGTTGTTCATCTTGATCGAATCTATCACACCTTAAACATTGTAAACGACCTTTTGATTATGGAGGATGTGCGTTCCTAGACTCTTAACCGCTTCACCTTATCAGCGCCCCTAGCGGCAAAACGTCAATGGACATGAATTTTCGATGACCTCCCCCACCATCCCTCAAACGTTGTAAACGACCTTTTGTATCACCCTGTATATTTGAAAGCCATTTTGAGAGTTGATTTCAGATAAGTTGAAATTTAAATTAAATTATAATTGAGTAGTTTCAGTCTATAACTTATCAATCTACATTAACAAAGAATTAATTTTCTGTTTTATTACATTGCAAAGTTATATTTCCACAAATATTTTCGACTTATTTAAAAGTCATCTTCAGGTGGAGAACACAATAAATGGCACATTTAACACAGGTGATACACAGCGAGAAAAAATTTGTGTATATTATAAAAGTGAACATGTATAAAAACAATATAAAATTATGTGAATAATAGAATGATTCTGAGTCGTTATGGCATGCAATAAATAACATTTAATAAAACTTGTAATATGTTAAAATTAGTCTTATAATGATAACCACACTTTAATTGAGTCTATAAATATTTATAATCAATTTAGGTCATATTGTATGGACATATTTGAAATTTAAAATATTTAGAAGTTTAAAAATAGCAGTAATTACCCGCTAGTGATACTATGTTCAGATAAGAAAGGTCATTGACGAGATACAAGCATTGGTATTCTATGTGTGTTTGGTTAACAATCACCCTGTATATTGTTTAACATTTACTCATTTATTCAAGTAAAATATACATAAGTGATGGGAAGAAATTTATAAAGAAGAGATAAATAAATATGTATTTAAGAGTGTAGCTAAATTTGGATTAAAATGTCTATTGTGCCTTATTCATTGTAAGTCACCTGTAGGCCTACGTCCTTCTTGAAAATGAAGTATAAAACATAACTGCTACTTCATTGAACAAGACTAATATGAATGGATGTCGAGAAGGAGGGTTTTTCACGGCCACTTAAATGTAATACGTATTAATGAAACAACGAACTACTTTCGATTCTTCCTACGAGAATGAAACTGAACAAAAGAGCATACCTTAACACAAAGAAATTTATAAAGCTGTAATTTATGTTTCAGCATTACCTTGTACCAATTTGATCATTTTACTTATGCAGAAAATCTTAACGTTCATCACGACATTCGTTGAAATTTCATAACTGTTGCTTAAGTTACAAAGCTCGTGGATGGGAGATACAGACGGAACGCGAATGGCCAAGGTCTTTTACTAGAAAGCATTCACAGCAATTACGAGAGGAAAGACAAGTTGGAGAACTTACCAGAAGTAATGCTGAGTAAAACTCACTTGAATTAAGTTCACAAAACTTTGCAAGTTCGTACTTCACGAGACGAAGCTTAAAACTGATTCTGGTTGGAGCACCAGTAGACTGGACTCACTCAAGGTTTCTATTGCTCACATTAAAGTTAAAGTCTTTTGCTTCAAGGCTAAAATGACTGCAACAACAGACATAGTAAGTTATGATGAATTATCAAGGAACAAGTACTTCTCTTACAGAATGTTGTTAGATAGAGCAATATTAGAACGGCTTTGTACACACTCAAGAGAAACTGAATTAAGCTTTTCAATACCGAGAAATATACAGATCATACGAAGTTTCAAAGGCTGGATCTAATTTTGTCTTCATGTGAAACGGAGTGGGGCAAGATATTGTACTTCTTTCATTGGAGACGTTACAATAGCTAAAAGGAAATTCATTATAACAGAGATCAGAAAAAATAAAATTCTTATTAAACATTTATCTCAATGCAATTACGTTTATGTTTTTAACGGTGAAACTCTGTTTTAAGGTTACATTCACGAGGACTTCGTGTATTTTTTCTGAGACTTGGACAGTCCTGCGTCGTATCAGAATAATCGTAACTCCCCCAATTGCTGCAACAGGAAGTGGTGTTGCAGGAATTGTGGAAAGTCATCACACGACAGGAGCTCCGGCTAGATGCGTATGTGACCTTGACTCAGCAACTGACATTTCAGTAAGTTACCTGGCAACAACAAACCGTCCACTCCCACATTTGTCTCTCCTTATTAGTCACCATGCTCCCTCTATTTCGTGAGTTCGGAATAGAATTCGTTTTCAATTTTTATCGCTGTATCACTTTGAGAAATGTATCTTTTTTCATTTCATTTTATATCACCATCATCAACGCCAATGTCGTTAGGCCTATCGTCATGAAAACAGTCATCAACCACTACCATAATAATATCACAGTCTAGTATAATATAAAGTCACTAAGCTCAATACGTACGGAATATGCATCCATAGATAGATTCTAACCACTAGGATCGCTACTATCGCCTCATCAGAGACAATGCGAAATAGTACCGGCACTGTCTATTGTTCCTAGTACTCTCAACAACTCGAGCTTTGTGACTGTATATCCTATGCTGTGATAATATTACCATTGTCACTCTTTTTACCTTCATCACCATTATGATTAACACTCGATATCGTCATCATCATAATCATTATCCCAATTATCATCATCATGAACGTTCGAATAGATCAGAGGTCTCCAAAAAGCGTATTGTCATTCGTGCTCTCGATGCTGCCCGCCGAACACAATGTGCTGTAAGGCTAGAGAAGGGGGAGAGACTCGTACCTCAACAGATGGAAGCGATCAGTGGGGGATCGCGGCAACACTTTGCTTATGTTTACAAATAATAACATCAAAAGAATAAAAATTATCATACGTTTGTATGAAGCTGGAGCCCCGTCTGTTGCTATTGAAACAAGCCATTGCAAATTCCACCTCTTCTGTTCTATGGTGCCTTTCAGTGCCTGGAAAATATCTTCTCTATTTGTAATTTGTAATTACGTCTAGAAGACATTCTGACACAGTAAAATGTTCATTAACTCCTCGGATGAAAATGGCTAGGTGAGCTTTGTCATTTCTATCTGTGCTTTCGTCCAATGCAAGTGAGTAAGCTACAAACTGGTTAATTCTGGTTTCGATTTCAGATTCAATTGCATTTACAATCTTGAAATTCCTTCTCTGAACTGTAATTGGAAACAATTTAATTTTCTTAAACTTTGACTTTGTTCTGGACACAGTATTTTAGTAACGTCCTGTATGCACGATTTTATAAATGATGCTTCTGTAAAGGGCCTCATTGATTTTCCAATATTCCAAGCTAGAACATAGCTCGCAAGAAGCATTTTTTGTTTAAGACTGAGGACAGTGTGTGATTTGTGTTTGTATTTTCTTGTTTTATATTCATCAAAATATTTGTAGGCCTACGCATTTCACCTAAAATTAAACGAAAAATTATATGTTTGTCATGCGGAACTGAGTGTAAACGTATTGTAATATACTGATTATTGTGTATAACCAACAGTGATACAGATAGCCCCAAAATAAATTATTTTCACATATCCAACATGCCTGTATTTGTATGATATTCTTTGTGAAGAGTCGAGTATTGTCATCGCATGTTAAATTTTAACACACCCTTAAGAATTTTCGAACAAATTAAGCATTTCACATCCTCCCCACTAACACAAAAAAATTTCTCTTCCTATTCATCCTTGAATGTACTACGTCCATGATTAGAAGACACTGTGAAACGGTGGAACACTCCGACCAACACAATGATAATGGCAGTCCGCCACTGCTCTTAGTTTGCGCATAAACACTGAGTACAGTACAGGTGGGGATGGATGAGGCGGAGCGCGCTCATTACGTACTGGCTTCGGTTCCGTTCAGGGGCTTACTCGCGAGTACGCTTTTGGAGACGTCTGGAATAGATGTTTCGTTTCGGCGAATAAATTAATGTCACTTACGAAAGATTTTAAGTCTTCGGTCTTACTTTCTCTCGAGACCGGCACTTAGAAAATAAAATCGTTTACCTCTATATTGCATTCTTTCCTGAAATGTATTGCATTGAATGTATTGTATCAAATTTTTCTTGCATTTGTTACTTTTGTAGACATGTACGTGATTGGTATTTAATCTAGAGGATATCGGTATTTGTTATATACAGCGTACGTATCTATCTACTGTAGTTGTCCTGAGAGATATCATAGTACACAAATTTTTCTGTATGTATTTCTTGATAAGTCTAATTTCCAAAGGATCAAAAGTCCTACTCTCAAAAAGCAGTGCTGAAATCGTGAAATGTTACGTATTTTTTACTGTAGTTTAACAACAAAAAATACAGACAGAAGTTCTACAGAATATACAGGGTGTTCATTTCAAAGTGTGTCATGACGTCACTGTTGTTGGGTCACCGATTTGAAGCGAGTTTCAGCTTATATGTTAGAGAAGTTGCCTATTATTTAAGGCGTTCTTCAATCTTAACTTGAGAACGTGTGCGGTATAACTTGAACGTCGTAGCAACAGATGGCGGTCTGTACGGTCTGTGTGCTACCATAACCTCTTTCGAACTGTGTTTTGCGCCGGCAAGTCGTACGCAGGGTATTTGTTATCATCGGTTGTGTACGGTAACATTCCACAACACAAATCAAATGCTCCGTGTCCATGTTGACCGTCGAAGTTAATGTCAACAAATACGTAAGTAATCGTCTTAACCCTCTCCCCATATCCCGACAGTACGTATTTCCAAACAGTTCACATTCCTGCCACTACCGGCGTTACCGTACGTATCGGCACGTACTCTTCAGAATGAACGCCGTACTTGCTAGCCAACTTCTCTGCCTCTTAGATTATACACCTGAGCTGCGGAAGTGTAGGAAGATTGAATTCTCTAGGCTCATCAGCTAGCCACATGACGGCATACAGCGAGCCAAGACACATTTTGAACTGAACACCCAGTAGTTACGTCTCTGATTTAATTTAAGCATTACAACTCGCAGAGGCTCTTGTTCAAAATCTAGAGGCAGCCTGTTAGACTTGAAGAATACAGCTGCACTTCTGATTTAATTTATTTAACTTTTTAAGCTCCAAAATTATTTTGAAAAATTGTATTTGTTGAAATTCTGTTACCTTGACTTCAACATATGTTTCACTTTCACGTGATGAGTTATATCATCAGAATAATCTCCACATTCAAGACGTAGGATGTAAAACACCAGTATCTACACAAATTACATCACAAATAAATAAATATATATATTTGTTTTTATTTATTATTTTTTATTAATTAATTCAAAATGGGTGAACAAAAGAAACGTACAAGCGTTTTATTTTAAATACAGAGTTAAGGTTTCTTTCTTCTATTCTATACATTTCACTAGACTACCGTCTGAGGTCAAGGAGGAAATGTTGCTCTATGTTGCAAGAGTTCGTGACGAAAGTGAGTGCAATGCCTACATATTTTCAAAGGGGGAAGTGAAGCTACATGAATCTACGGTGTATTGTTTCCCATGTGCTTTATAGGCCTATAAATTATATGCTAAAATCCCGTCTTCAGTTGATGGATTGTTGACCTCATTAGATTATAATTCTACCGGCAACCTCCAAGTTTTTACATTTCTCTACAGTGAACGTTAATTGGAATCATTACAGTGCTTTATAACGTAAACAAAATGATGTTACTTGCCAACTATTGAAATGATTTTATAATCAATCCTTGAAACTGAACTTGGCTTACAGTTAACCGACTGGCTGTAGCATCGGACCAAGGTTTTGAACCTCAACAGTCACAAGTTGAAATTATAATGGACAAAGACAGTATTGGGATAGATTTTCTCGGGTATTTCCATATCTTCTGCCACCACTCCAATTCTTCATAGTTTACAATTACTCTTATCTTAGGTTGGTTTTACACCCGGGACGGGTTCGTACACTTAGGCACACTTTGGACCATTGTGTGTTCTCTATCATATTCTGCACACATCAACCCTTGAATGCCTTGAATCACGATTTCATAATCTATCCGCACATCATAATCTGTATACTTGGTCACGACACAACACTCTATTGTCAATCCCTCTCCACAGAACTTCTGCGTATTCTTCGTCTTTTACAATAGACACTATCCGTTCTCAGAATGCATTACCTACAGATGTTAGGGGCTGCCCCACCCTTAACGCTTTCAAGTCCAAAGTGAAACATCTTATTTTAGAACGCACAGTGTCCAGGATATATAATAAAATTCACAATTGTAACTAGTTTATAAAGTAATCATATAATTTAATTTGTCATCTAGCTTAAGTAGATTTATTTATTTATTTATTATTTAAATAAATAAATAAATATGTACAGAATACAGAATATAATTACAACAAGAGAAATAGAAATAAAATAATACAATCAATATAAAAAAGGAGATACAGTAATATTAACAAAATTTAGATATTTAAGTAGTAGATATTTAAGTTCGATAATCTTCTGGCTTATGCATATTTTTTCTGCATGCTGTATAGCCACTGCCAGCGTTTTTGGCGCATGTCCTTGGGTAAATCGCCAGTCAGTGAGCACTTGTTGCCAGTGCAGCTGAGAACGATACCGCCCAACACGTCACGTCAGCAATCTGCCCACTGCGTCAAAGGCAAGACACTCGCACTTCACGTTTCTGGGGTGTGTCCTTGAGTACACTGTCCAGTCAGTGACATCTGTTGTCACTTCGCCTGAAAGTGGTACCACCTCCTAAACAGCACTCTGCCAATCACAGTTGTCAGCTTTCTCGCTCACATTTTGTGGCAAAGATAAGATACTCGCTCTCAACGTTCCCATTACTTATTTCACGCGCCAGAAACGGTGGCACTGGCTTTACTAACATTATATTATCATGCATATCTTTTTTATCCTCTGGTTGAGTGGAAGAGAAAGCCTCACGGCCTTAACTCTGCCAGAAAAAATAAAGCATTATTATTAATTTATTATTATTATTATTATTATTATTATTATTATTATTATTATTATTATATACAATGATTCTCCAAGTCCGACAGTTGGACAGGGTGGCATTCGTGATGCTGACAGATGGGCCATCCTGTCCCATCCCCTGAAAGTGCCAGGTGCCATTCCGCGGACAAGTACCCTGATAAGCCCCAGGGGCACAGAGCCCCAAGTCCTTCCTGATCAGCCGACACTGACAGGTGGACCATTCTGCTTCAGTCCCTGACAGAGCCAAATACTATCCGCATATAATAATTCCCAGGGGCCCGGAGCCCCAAGCTCTTCCTACATCAGCATCGGAAACCTGTATTACCCTCAAGACTTCACATCAACCTCTTTTTACTATTGCAGATGACAGATCAGACCTGCAGAACTGTAGCTCCTTAGAGCGACTGCCTTCGTACCCCTTTTACCCTACCCATCTTTTCTATCAGTGTGGTCACAGTGTTCTAATTGCACTCGGCTATAACAACATTCATCCTAGCGGCGGCAGGTACACAATACGCGTACTGCAGTCTGAAGAGAACTGGAACTTGGCAAAATCTAAACCCATGAAGAAATGCTACTTCCAAAGGAAATGGGATTATGATTATTTTGTTGTTGAAAAAGACGAAAGAATTGCTTGTTTACTGTGTCATATCCAATTTATTTCTACTCGTCATTTCAATATTAAACGGCATTTCAACAAAGACCATATTAAGAATTACGGAATAGAAAACTTTCGGGTAAGTTCATTATTACGAACTGTACTATACTGATTATTTATTTATATAGGTACTTTTAAATTAAGGATATCATTCGCTGTGTTCATTTTGTATTGAAATGAATAGTGACATTTATATTAACTTTCAAGGTTCATTGTAAGCAATTGTATTCAATTAGAATTAAGAGTCTGGCTGGGCGGAAGAGAAGGCCTACTGGCCTTAGCTCTGCCAGATTAAATAAATAAATAAATAAATAAATAATAATAATAATAATAATAATAATAATAATTATTATTATTATTATTATTATTATTATTATTATTATTATTACTTAAATGCTACAAATTTATGTTTCCGTAGGTGATGGTAGGAGGAAAGTTTTGGAAAATCTAAAACAGGTTAGGTGCAAAGAAATCTCAAAGAAGATACCGACAGAAAAGCTAGCATAATCGTAAACCTTGAAACGACATAACGCATTATAAATAGGCCTACAATGACTTTATTACAATCCTTTTTTAAAATTACAGTGACGCCACTGATGGATCTTCCACACGCAAAGAATGTCAACAACTCTACACAGAAGTCGATCATTCCCAATAGAAGTGGAGTGAGGCTGACGTCTTATTTCCCCTACTTACGGGTTCTGCAGACCTGTGATAGATGAAATGAAGGAAGGTGAAGTGTTGGTGGAATGGTAGAGGGAAACGGAAGTACTGCCAGAGAAAAAAAAACCCTATGCAATGCCTGATTTGTCCACCACAAATTCCATCACGATCTCGCCGGGGATCGAATCCTGGCCGTCTGGATAGAAGACCAGCGCGCTAGCGCTTGAGCTACAGACGCGGAAATAACGCTTATCAAAAGTGTACAAGTAAAAAGTATATTTCACCAACGCTCCGTAATTCGGAGAAGACCAACACTGTACTATGCTTAAGGCGAAAAGTTTACAGAGCAAATAACGATGAGAAGCTCTGAAGTTGCACCAATGCCTGAGTATTTCAATATGACGCCAGATAAAACGAGAAAATACTTAATTTTGATGGCAGCCATATCATCGTTTTATCATCATCACCATCATCATCATCATCATCATCCTCGTCGTCGTCATTTATTGTTCTCGACCACAAGCAGGCCTATATTTGTCGGCTATGTATTCAAGAAACTTTCCAGAATACATCTAGTTTTCTCAACAGCCGATTCAGGGAGTACAATTCTCTTCTCTTCTACAATACTTTCCTAAGAATGTTCGCAGTTTCAAATATAATATACAGTAGAACATCGATTATTCGAATATCAATCAATCGAAACATCGGTTAACCGAAAGCGTTCCAGTCGGCAAATTCAAATTTGTGCGCGCGCTATGTAGAAGTTTCGCTAGCGCTGTTTGCGAGATTTAGCGGCAAAAAAACGAGTCTCAGCTCTGAAGAAAAAAAAAATCGACTTCTTTTTCTAAACTGTAGGCTACTTTAATGGCCGTTTTGAACGTGTCAAACTAGGCTAGTCAGTTCTCTGTGTTATTTGTAAGACGTGTGATACAAAATGTATACTGTATGTACAGTTTTGTGTTTAATATCAGTGTTTCTTTGTTTCATACTGCTGCTACGACATCGGTACAATTTGTTTTCGTAAATGATCGGTTATCCGAACACCCCACGTCCCCAATTGTTTCGGATAATCGATGCTCTACTGTAGTCTTGTATTTTCCAAACTTTTGCCAACCTTCATGTCATATAACCAAGAGATCATTATTATAACTGGCAGAACTTCAAGTTTCACACTCCACATTTGGCCCGACTCAACTGCAAGTTTCTTATAGGTTAGGTGAGTTTATGTACGATATATTTCAATATTTGAATTTGAATAAAAGCCGTTTTTTTTAGAATACAAGTCTAAACCGTTTTTCCTTGCCTTGTATGGAGCCATATCCGAATATTCAAATGTTAGCGTTAATTGCAAGGTAGGCTACTCGTTCCATATAATGCTCTGCAGAAATCCCGGAGATTTTATGTCCTGAGGAAAATGATACAGTGAAACATTTTTTTTTTTCAATGAGATGGGTGGTTATGAATTATGAAAAAAGAGAGGATGTCACAGACATCATGAGACAAGCTAGTTAATGGCTTTGCCCAAATGAAACCAAGGCGTTACCCTTTGCTGCAGTAGTGTTTTTTTTTTGTTTGTTAATTTTATTTATACACGCTTTAACATCTGTGGTCATATCGCGCGTGTAGGATCTTTGAATATATCAGTACTCTGTTTTAGTGGTTGTTACCTATTATAAATAAAAGTACATTTTTTAAACTGAAATAAAAATGTCTTTATCAATAACCTGTGTGTGCGTTCATTTGTTTGCAACTGCGTAATATGAACAGCAAGTGTATGTAAATTACGTATCGTATAAGTAGGATAAGAAGTCACAACTGGACCAATGTGTGAAAACTGGAAATGTGCCATGTAAAGTGGGGTAAACTTGGTCACAATATAAAAAACCATGATATCTATCGTATTTGTGACTTAAAATAATAAATATTTATATCAGAAATTGAGAAAAAATTAATTTTGAATTATGTTCAGTATATCTGATATGTTTTAAATTTTTTAATGATCCAGTTTATTCCAATTTACGGTATTTATTTTGACTCATACTAAAGTACATAGGCTAGATGCCCATCAAAGCATCTTCAACACAAATATAAATTAAGAATTTAACTCATAAGTATTGATTTTTTACATGAGCTGCAGTTATAAAATAGGAACATACAACTCATTAACAACAGAAATAAAAGAAATTAAAACATAAAAGAGAGATGTGGTTTATAGGCCTAATGGACTATAAATCAGAAATGTAATAAATCGAAAATAAATTGCAGGACCAAAACAAGGAAACATTTGAGATATTTTAGAAAATACCGGTAACTAAAATAATGTGCTATGAAATGAGTGACAGATATATATTTTTTTATACAGTATAAATTTGACTTCCGAATAACTTTAATGTACCAGAAAATAAATCAATTTTGTCACTCAGTGAATTGAAGTTGCTTAAAATTTTAATTAACTGTGATTTCATATGAAATAGATTTCTCGATCTTCGAGCAATATTTGTCAATAGTTTTCTTAAAAATATCGAGTAAGTGATTCTTCTATCACTGAGCGTGTTCAAACCAAAAACTGATCTCAATAATTTAATTGGGAACTGAAATGGATGATACATTGTTCATAATACAGAAACCTGAAAAAATTATTCTGTACCAACTCAACTGAGTAAAGGCTGTTCTTGCAACGAGAATTCCAAATTAATGTGCCATATCGTCGTTGTTCTTGCAATAACTTCTATGTGCAAAATATAAAATCTTTCTGTAGGAAGGAAAAACACATTTATTCATCGCATGGTAACCGTACATAGGAGACTGTGAATGCTTACATTTTCGAAACAAGGAAATAAAATTACATACAGGAGATTTTATTATTTGAGATGATGGTATTTTTTGGTGAAAATGAGTGAATTAAAAAAAAAATTTAAATACTCTGTGATATGTGTGGAATGCATAGCATTACATTTTGTGGGTATTTGTGCCCTTATCGGATATTGAGTCGCCATTTTTAAACTTCCTGCGTTATGGATTTTTAAATCACTCGCCCACTTTTATTGTTGTTTCCGGTAAATTAAATTTTCAAAAAAAAAAAAAAAAAAATCTTTAAAATACCCTTTGATATGTGTGGAATGCATTTCATAACATTTTGTGGGTATTTGTGCCCTTATCGGATGTTGAGACGTCATTTTTAAACTTCCTGCACTATAGATTTTTAATCACACGCCCGCTTTATCGGTTTGCAGTAACTTCATTTTTTTTGCTACATTGCCAGACAAAAATGGATATAATTTGTGAACTATTAAAGATACATGCATGAAATTTAGAACACACATTCTTTAGACTATTAGGAAAATTTTCTCTGAAACAGAATTTTGTTAATTGATTTGATTTTAAAAATACGTCCGTTTGTTCGCAAAAAAGGAAATCAGAAAATTATTATTAAATTTTAATTATTTATTTTACAAACGTAGGGACTAATATCAAAATTCTGTTGCAGACAGTTTGTATAACATGCTTTTGCAAATACATTGCAAAAAACTGTTTGAATCTATCTTTAAAAACGGATTAGATATATCGGTTTTAGTACAATCCTGCATTGCGTATATTTTTTTTTAATTTGGGCCCCCAAACAATTTTTTGTTTCAAAATATTTTTATTTGGTTGAGTTGCCACAGCTATAAGCTCTCTACATACAAAAAATTAATATTTTACACCAAATAGGAAAAAAGTTTTAAAAAATACCATCCTCTCCCCTTTAGAGCAAAAATCTGAAAATCGATAAATATGTCACACAGGAGTTATTGCAGGACCAACGACGCTATTCCAGAAATGGAAAATGCTACATTAAATAAAGCAGTTCATTTCGGAAGAAATAGGGAGGGAATACTTCACGCGTTACGCCTATAACCTATAAAGTCTTCCCATATATATATATATATATATATATATATATATATATATATATATCGAAAAAACCCTATCAAAACATCATCTTTATTCATCACAAAATCAACTTGAAGCATTGCCATTTATCTACATTCTGGGATACAGTGTGGAGGGCGGCAAATTATTGACCACTGCTTATAATGAAAATGCACTGTATGTAGAATGTTATCATTTCGTTTTGTTGGAAACTGTGGATAATCTGGCGTTGCACACTGAACTGTAGCATAATTTGTAGAAAGTGGAGATGTGTAGCGATGCGATGCAATGTTTCTCAGTTCTGTTGTGCTCTGTTCCACTTGAATGCCCTGCCTGAGTTGCCGGCTGTTGTTTCATGTAAGTAATTCTCTTGTTTGCATCAAATCAATTTCCTGCTTGGATTATCATGCTCAAAACAAAAAAAAAAAAGAACAACTTTTCCTTATTTATCTTTAAAATTACAAAACATGAAGATAGCATGTGTAACAACTAAGAATTAATTCTGATGCAAATTAGTTAGTCATGAATAATCTCAAATTGGTGGTTCTGCAAGACACACATTCCGCAATCAGAGATACTGAGACATCTACTGTACCTTAACTAACAATAACAACGTTCTGACCCACATTAGTAATTACACAACCTTCATAATTTCAAGTATAATTAAAACTTACATTATAACCTCTTCATTTCATGTTCCCTCGAGCTTAATTATTATCGAATACCGACCAACAGATTTACAGAACTCGTATGTTGCATCTGTTATTGAGTTTGTTTATTTTTACGTATGAAAGAGGAGCGCGACTTTTAATAACCGTATAGTACAGCAAGGAAATAGGTTATGAGAATACGATCTAGTTGTTCTGAATCGGAATAGCAAGCAATGGCGCTGTATTGCAGTAAAAATGTACTATTCACATTCCATAAAGGTAAGAAATTTCTAGAATGGCATGAGGTAATCGGACAAGCAAGCTTTGATGTTGCGCAACGCTAAAGGTTATTAAGAACGGCTACCCAAGGCACAGGACCTGTCTTGCTTGGGTGTCTGGTTTTTGTTTTTTGTTCTGTTGTTATACTGAGTGTAAAAATAAAATGTTATACCTAGTTTCGGACAAACCTTAGGCCTAACGTCCTCACCCCATCTCCCTGCGTGAAAGCAAACGTCAGATTTTACAGAGTTGCTACGTCTTTTGCTAAATACATTGTTAATATGTTAAGAGCCCTAACGATCATGTAATTTAGGAATTAAAATTTATTAGAGGTAAAAAATAAGGAAGTAGGCTACATATAAAGATTAAAACATAAATAAACTTAAACAATGGCGTCAACGCTAAATAACTTAGGAGTTGGTACAACATCGTTAAATATGAGACATAACAGACTTCAGAAAATCTTGTGTGGTGCTTCCTATTCAAGTTCTCATTTGTAGAAATTTCAGTGTATGTATGTATGTATGTGTGTATGTATGTATGTATGTATGTATGTATGTATGTATGTATGTATGTATGTATGTATGTATGGGCTATTCCATCTCAAGTCGACCGAAATACAAAGAAACTTTTTCTGTCCGTTGACAACTGTGATACAATGCTTTGTGCAAAATTTGAGGCATCAGAACTTCATAGTGTTTAAATTAAAAATATTTAAATTTGTCGTATTTTCATAAAATTAGCAACTTTAAACTGTTGTGGCTCCGAAACCCTTTCACCCAATGATCAAAATCATGGTTTATTTTGATGCTGAGAAATTAAAGTTTATATTGACATGTAAACAGTTTTTTTTACTTTTTATGGAAATGGAGAAATTTAGATTTTCCTTCATTAAGACGCCTTTGACCACGAAAAAATATTTTTAAAATATATGGTTAGATTCCACATTGAAAGTACAAATAAACACCTATTTTTTACTGGTGCACCGTTGATAAGAAAGTATTATTTAATACCCTCGAAACTTATTGCCGAGCCACTAAGCAAACAATGCCGAAGTCCCTCTTAATAATGCAAGGTTTTTTCTCAATATTTTTTACATTTTTACAAAGCCTAAAAGTAAGTAAAATCAGATTATCTGTCTCTCTCTGTATACAATAAAAATAAGGATTACTTCTTAACATAACCTACCAAATGTCAGCTTCAAAATGAGCTCCCGTTCAATGTTCTGCAGTAAATGGTTCCAGAGTTCTGAGCACTGAAAGAGGCTTGTTTTTCTAAAATACGCTAAATTTGTCGCTCAATAGTACGAAAACCGTTTGACTTTCGATAGTATATTTTTTAAAATGCACTCTCCTCAGCACCTTGTATAAATACGGAAAAAATTAGAGTATTAAAAAATGCGAGCTTTTTTACTGATCGATTTCATATGAAATAGCCCGTATGTATGTATGTATGTATGTATGTATGTATGTATGTATGTATGTATGTATGTATGTATGTATGTATGTATGTATGTATGTATATGTGTATGTATGTATGTACGCCTACTTCCATTCTTTGTTGGTCATTTACGCTGACGGCAAACGGTCGAGCCAGCACACAAGGAGATGTTTTTTTTTCAAACCGGGTTTGATAATTTAGGAGGAGAGTGCAGTGTTGTTGAAATGACGAGGACAAAATGGGAGAATCCTGGGAAAACCGTCACAACCTTAGCTTGTCCACCACGAATGTCATGTTTACCGGAGCCACAGATTGAAGCGGCCTAACTTGCATGACAATTTCACACGCTAGCCGTGGGCCATCAAAACGGCTGTTACAAATGGCGTGAAGTCTGCTATTAAGGACTGTCACGTGGATTTATGTTTTGTGATGATCCTAACGAGTAGGAGAAACCGGCCATTAGTACTTTAAATTGTAATATAAGAAAATGTTACAATAATGAGAATGAAAGACTAGAGTTCGATATTTCAATTCATCTTAGAACACTCATTTTCGTTGTATTAGAATTGACAATTATTTACAATATGAAAAATGGTGCTTATTGGTTAATCTACTTCGATATATTTCGAGACAATTTTACTATTGCAATTTTATCTCATACCCATTAAATTCAAGCAGTACGTTAAGTTGTAGTTGTATTTTATAAAGTGTTGCAATAATGGCAGTGAAGAACTTAAACTGGGTATTGTAAATAATTTATTTTACGGGTTATTTTCGAGATGTTCTAGTTTATGAACGATAGTACGTATCAATCGTTACAAATAACATACATTATAGGTACATGGCAAATTAATATTTGATCGCAGCTCAATGTAATTACCACCGGGAGAAAGATACTTACTCTTTTACGATGTATTAGGCCTACTCATGTAACAAAACTAGTTTTTACTTTAAAATTGATCGATTCATCAGAAGCTGTTTGCAACGAAGCAGAAAGTGCTGGTTCGTAACATTAGCTAAGCAGTTCAAGAATTCCTTTTATAGCTCCGAAAGGAAAATTATTTTTTTTTTTCAGGAAAAGTCTGAGGTCAATCGCCTTGTTACTAGAAAGAGAACAGGAGGAGGAAATTATAGGAAAGAAAAAAGAAGATAATTGTAGAAAAAAGAGAGGATAAAAAACAAGGAGAGCAAAGAAAAACGAAGGATATGGAAAAAGTGAAAATGTAAGAAGGGCGTAGAAAGAGATGATGAGCAAAGAAGAGAAAGATAAAAAGAAAAATAATTAACAGAGAAGTAAAAACGAGGTAGAAATATAGAGGACGAGAACAGAAAAATAAAAAAGAAAGAACACAGGAAAGTCGAAGAAGAAGAAACAGAGAAAGAAGGAAAATGAAGATGACGTCGAAGAGGAAGGATACAAAGTGAAATGACGTGGAGAACAAAAACGAGGAACAAAAAAGATAAAATAATTAAAATAAAAATATTGCTAAGAGAAAGAACTGGAAGAATGACAAGAAATTTGAAGGTAGAAATTGTGTGGAAGTACCTTGATATGCAAGATACCTCTCAGGAAGAAGAGGGGAAGGAGGCGGCATCTGCAATAATTATGGCACTTGCTTTCCAACCCATGTGAATGATTTCAGGTTTTGCCTTTTATGTATGATCATTGTAAATAATTTTGGTAGTCATCGTTACAGATACAACTCTCTTTTTCCCCTCGACACTCCTCCATTTCTCCAAGTAATTCTGTACTTTCCAAGACGCCCCTTTGATACACGCACGTGCACACACATAGCAAATACAAACACGTATGCAATTAAACTAACTTACACGCATACGTATGCACGCTACCAAAAGTATTACGGATTAAAATATTTGCTTCAATTTATATAAAAATAATTAGTCACGTACTTCAAACGAATGCTAATAAATTAAATCGAGCAAATGTAGTACCTTAAATTAATGTACTGAAGATTCTAACCTTATACAGTCTGCATAAAATGAAGTCAAGGATAACTCATAAATATTTATAGTGTCAGTTATATCCTTTCTACGAAGTTACAGTAGAAAGCAAGTTCACATTTTTTGTTTGACTTCTTTTACATCCTCAGTCTTCACTACTAACTTGTATTTTTAATCAATTATTTAACGATGCTGTATCAACTGCGAGATTATCCAACGGCGCGGCGGTGGAATCTGTGATTGCGAGATGAGACAAAGAATCGTCAAGGATTACCTGACCTTCGTTTTACAGTTGGGGAAATGTATGAGTGTGTGTATGTATGTATGTAAAATATTGTTTTATTTAACGACGCTCGCAACTGCAGAGGTTATATCAGCGTCGCCAGATGTGCCGGAATTTTGTCCCGCAGGAGTTCTTTTACATGCCAGTAAATCTACTGACATGGGCCTGTCGCATTTAAGCACACTTAAATGCCATCGATCTGGCCCGGGATCGAACCCGCAACCTTGGGCATAGAAGGCCAGCACTATACCAACTCGACAACCAGGTCGACTGTATGTATGTACGTACGTATGTATGTATGTATGTATGTATGTATGTATGTATGTATGTATGTATGTATGTATGTGCGTATGTATGCATGCATGTATAGGATTGCCAGATAGTCTTGAGTGAAAAACAGGACAAATTGGTTCAAAAAGCAGGACAAAAGCGGACATAAATACATTTGTAGATGTTCTATACCTTAGGAGATTTTTAGATTCAAAAGTCAAATTTAAACTGCACAATTGATATTACTCGTTAATTTGTGTAGGCATGTATTAAATAATTATCAGTACAATAAAATAAAATCATTAAAATACAGTTAAAACAAAAAAAGGCTAAAGTAGCCCTGAGGTAGTAGTTCCCTTCCTCCTTCGTTTATATACCTTGCATATATGAATCTGTGACAGGTTAGGTTTGGTTAGTTTAGGCTTTTGTTATGCTTTGCATAAACGATAAACTGCATCTCCACGAAAAATACCTTATAAATTCAACGATTTTCACTTCCGAAATTAGTTACTTTTTGGTGGAAAAAGACGGTGCTTGGTGGTGGGTTTTCGCGAGATACCCCGTGTCCCCTACCGGAATTCCACCATTGCTCCATTAATCATCATCATCATCATACGGTGTTATGCAGTTTGCCTCCTATGGTGTACCAAGGGCAATGCCTTCATGGCGGCTGAAATAACTATAAGCTTTGACCACTCGCCCACTAAATGGGAATGCTTGGCTGAATGACAAGTCAAGTGTACGCCATTGGTTGAAATATTCTCTTCCCATATGTATACAGCCAATATTGAAGCAATAATAATTATTTCACTCTTCATACTCGCTGTATAAATTAATTTGATTCATTCTCCATGCTCTTAAGTTCGTACAAACCCAAATCCAGAGACACATTACCTCGTGTATGGGAGAAAAATATAAGACTTTCGGTCTTGAGGCAAGCCTCCAGAGTCCTGCGGTTGCTTTAGTATTTCCGACTGTAGCGCTCTCCAAATTAAGTGGGAGAAAAAGTAGGTACAAACAAACGATACTGCGAGCATGTAGTTGAAATTTTGTCACTGTTTCGTTTTAAGCAGTTTTCTGTAGTGAAATGGCGGCAAACTAGAAAGTACAGATTTGAGAAACTATTATCACGCATTTCTATGAACGTAAAATCATGAAGAAATAGTATCTTTCGAGTGATCGCATTTCGCCATTTCTCCGTGGAAAATAAATAATTTTAACGACCTCTAACGACTTCTTGGTAAACTATAGGCTAAGTTTAGGAGGTACTGAGGCCTAAGTCAGCGTGTATGGACATTTGGACAATCATCAAATTGAGACATACTTCCCTGAGAAAAGTCTGCACAAATAAAGGCCCATTCACAATGAAAATTAAACATAACCGTAACATAAACACAGAAGTTTGCGCCCAGGCTACCAAATGGGATCATTCACAATGATTCACATAAGCATTGACAAACTCCAAACTTTCGTGCTTATGCTTACGTGATTTGCAAACAGAACACAATCGTGGAGCGCTGAAATATTCGATAGAATATGAGGAAATGGCGTCGTTGTTATGTTTCCATGGTTACCAAGTATGTTTGCTGTTATGTTTATGTTCCCATCGTGAATGATGTATGACTTCTTGATTTTACCGTAACGTTTATATTCTTAAGTTAACGCTTACGTTATATTTAAGTTTCATTGTGAATGAGCCTTAAGTCTCCGATAAGTCCGATATAAAGCAAAAATCTGGACGTCAAAGATGACGATGATGACAAATGAAATCATTTATGAGTCATGTGAAACAAATGACAGCCTTTCTCGTGTTGTTTTTGTTCCAGAGAATACGTTTAGGCTATCTTTAACTTTCCACTGATACACCATGCATGTATGCTTTGGCGCTCGGTACAATTTATTCGTCTCTTTTAGAGGACAACTTTTTAATTGATGTGATTAGAAAATAATAATTACAAAATAATTGAGAAAGTCATTAACTGAATTCCTGTCCATGGTACCAACATTCCAAACACTATTGCGTCCCGTGTTATTAAATCTGTAAGTAATTAATAATGAATAGAAGTCGAAAACTAATTTAACATACCTTCCAGATTGAAGTGTGATGAAATCCCGCAATTAACAATCCTTTTGTCCACTGTGATGAAAGTATAACAACACAAACGTTTGCAGGCACTAGAGCACAGAACGTGGACGATATGGGAACATGCAATGTCTGACCACTTCGTCGAACTACTTCCCATTGTAGGATGCAATACTGACCTATCCTGCAATTCGACTTTAAAGTTCATTCTCGTATCATCGCCCCCAATTCCGTCCCTCCCACCAGTACACAAGTCCGCAACATGCTATGAAGTCGTGCGTTCCAACCGACATAAAATTGATATCTGAAATAACACGGTACAACTGCAATACTGTACGTGTTTCCAAGGCCTGTGGTGAATGGTAATTAGTGTAATGTATAATAATAATAGATCAAGCACAGTTTTCATGCTTTTGACAATTATCTATCGTAGCTCCTATCCTACGTGTCCTTCGAATTAACCCGACTAAGTTAAATATAAACCTAACAATTCACTGAAACTGCTAAACAGATCAGCCACGTCTTTGTAGCTCACCGTGACCTTACGAACCCTTGAATTATGTGGCCAAACGTGTTCACATATAGTACAGAGTTAGCCTTTCTCAATGCCAAATGAGCCTCGGAGACTTGTAATAAAATATTCGTTTATATAGTGGTCCAGGGGGTTATGTTTAAAGAAACTCGTGTGTATTCTGTTTTAACGATGTCAACATTATTGTTATTACTCACGTTAACATGTACGCAAGATTACGCACGCGCACGTACACGAACACACACATGACATATATATATATATATATATATATATATATATATATATATATATATATATACAGGGTGAAAGGGGTATAAGTGCCATTATTTTAACTGATGATTGTTCGTGTCATAAGGAAGCAAAAATGTCCTCACAATTTTTTTCTAATTGCAATATTTAACTAATTATTAAAGTTTATAATATTAGGCATTTGGCAACGTTGCTGGATGGGAAGGAGGGACTTTACAAGTACACGGTACAGCTCAAGCGGATACAGACATACCGGTACAAAACAGATGCTCTGTTCTAATGCAGGGGCGGACCGTTGTTTATATAAAACGAACAGCAAATACAAACTTTCAATCTCATTAATAGAACATTATGGTAAATTTCCATTTTATTTAACAATATTGGAAATATTGGTCCGTTTTTTTATTGTAGGCTACCGTACGTCTAAAAATAAACAATAATGGTTTACTGCACAAAATCACACGAACTTTTTTTTAAATGCAACATTTTAATCTCTCCCGCTTTCATAAAGCAGTACAATTTTTAAAGAAATTTCTGTTTGTGTGATTTTCGAAACGAGGTAAGAGACTCCTAGTTTCTAATAATCGTTGAGAAACAGCTAAAAAAGTTCGCCGATTAGGTAACCTTCATTGCGGAAAACATTGACGGTACATCTTCTTGTCTTACTTTAATTACGACGTATTTCTCCATAAATTAATAATATATGATATTCCTAAACTGTGATGACATTGTAAGTTGTTTATCGAATACCTGGTACCGAACTGTCATCCACTCGGCAGTAGACCTACGGACAGTGAGCTTGAACTCAGCTGACATGTACAGTGGCTCCCATTAATATTCGGTTTGACTGGCATGTAAGATTAAAATAAATACACTAATTATTTTCAAAAAAATTAATGAAAATAAAAATGTGCACTATAATAAAAGCAAAAGTATACTCTCTGTTAAATCACATAGATTTACAACAAAATGAAAAAAAATCTCCTCTGTTAAATAAATAAAAATTATAAACATTATTACATTATTCTGATAGAACATAGTGCCTCATTAATATTCGGTTTGTTCAATTCAATATTTTGTTGAATACCCCTTTTGCCTCAAAACAGTCCTCCAACGCCTTGGCATGCTCCTGGATAACTTCGTAGTAAATTGGGGACTAATTTTCCTCCATTCTTCCGTTAATCTCCGTTTCAGTTCTGTCTTTGAAGTGATAGGAGTTTGTCTGATCTTGCGATTAAGTTCCTCCCATAAATTCTCAATCGGATTTAAATCCGGTGATTGTGCTGGGGTTCGGATTACCTTTGGACAGTTGTATAGAAGCCATAAACGCACTTTTTCAGCTGTGTGTTTAGGATCATTGTCCTGATAGTACTTGAAACTATCTTTAATCTCTAGACTCTCTGCACTTCGTTTTAAATTGTTTCTCATAATGTCCAAATACACATGCTGATCCATCCTTTTTTCTATAAAAACAAGTTCACCAACCCCACCTGCAGACATACAACTCCATACCATGACGTTGCCCCCACCATGTTTCACTGTTGGCAACAGATTCTTTTTTTCGAGTTCTTCATTTTTCTTACGCCACACATACTGTTGTCCATTCGACCCAAAGACGTTAAATTTACTTTCATCAGCAAATATCACATCGTCCCACCAGTTTTCCTCTTTATGGACATGTTCCCTTGCGTACTGAAGCCGCCTCCTTTTATTTATTTCATTTATGTATGGTTTTTTCCTACATACTCTCCCATTAAACCCCTTTTTCCTCAAAACTCTTCGAATTGTTTCGGCACCTATCTGCTTGCCAAACTCCTCACGAACACATGCTGCAAGTTTCTTTGCACTTAGTCGAGGATTTTCTTTTATTTTCTTCAGGATGGAGCGTTCTTCACGTTCAGTTAATTTTTTTGGCTGCCCTTTTTGTGGTATGGACTCGATTCTGTCTTCGTTTTTGTATCTTCTTACTATATCCCCAACTGTACTCTTACTCACACATAATATTTTGGCTATTTCTGTGTATTTTAGCCATTTTTCGTGATGTTAGATCACAAGTTGTCGCTGGCCAAAAGTTGTGTTGTTTCCTTTGCGACCCATTTTACGACTTGTACTCCACCTCGCCTGAGCTGTGCACAACGTGTAGACAGAATGATTGCACGTTCGCTACTGAACCCTACAATACTGTCAGCAGAAAACGTGCCTTAGATTGGAAGAAAATAAATCAAAACCGAATATTAAAGAGGGTGAACTTTGATGTTACTTAGCGATTATTTGTTATTACATCGTAAATATTAAACTTTCGATGTAATTTTTTTTAACATTATGTACAAAGTGTTTAAATGTTCTATCTGCAACGAAATGCAGGTTCACTTCAACGCAGAACAAAACATCAATAGCAAAATACTGTAAAATTAATCACGAACCGAATATTAAAGGGAGCCACTGTACGTACGTCTGTGCCTTCTGAACACGTTGCCACGTCTCTCACGCCAGAATATTAACAAATTTAAGCATGCAATTTTATTTAATTTCACGAAAACGTAATAGAACACACAAATATGTATTTAAACTAAAATTAACTCTTTGCTAGATATACCTACTGATGTAATTGTTTTCGTAATTTTACTAACGACATAAACAGTATAAGGCGAATAAAATAAGAGAAGAGATATTTGTTTCTGGGAAAACTATCAAGTTTTGACCCTATGTTGTATGGACATTTTTTGATCCTGTAGACCAGCGTTGTCAGACAGAGATCAAACGGAGCGGAGCACTCCATTAGAATCGTTGCGTGCTCCGGTGTTTCCACAGACATAAGCAAGTTCACGCTCCGACTCTAGCTCCACAACCGGTTTTGGAGCTTACAACTCTGACACTACTGCTGTAGATGTCCCCGACGACTTTGAAAAGGATGGGTCTTGTACCCCTTACACCCTGTATATACAGAATATATAACATTATATTGTGTGTAACACAGTTTACTATACATAGGGATTTAATATCATAAATCAATTATTTGTAAATACTATCTTCCTTTATATTTCACAGAAAAAATGTATAAGGAAAAATGCTAGATGGCTAAAAATATATTGAAATGCACTAACTATTTTATTTTCTTAGTAGCTTCAGAGGAACCAATTAAATAAAGTTATAAAATGTATGCTGGATTTTGCCTTTGTTAATGTATCAACATTGTTATTTAATTTTGTGTAATTGCTGAATGCAACAGAAAAAAAAAGAAAGAAATTGACTTTGGAAGAAACAAATGTAAAGTGTTAAATAAAGGAAATAAGGTTCCATTTTAGAATGGTATTTAATTAATTCCTTTGAACCTATTAAGAAAATAAAATCGTTGTTAGTCCATTTCGATGTATTTTCAGTTCCTTAACATTTTTCCTTACAAAATTTTCTTATGAAACTTACAAGGAACATAATATTTACAAATGAGTGATTTATCATGTTAAATCCACATGCTTAATAAACTGTGTTACACAGTTGAATGAATGAATGAATGAATGAATGAATGAATGAATGAATGAATGAATGAATGAATGGATGAATGAATGAATTGATTAATTAATATACCATGTGGATTTCAAAATAAAGTACAGTTGTTCTGTGGTACATAGGGATCTAACATTGATATTAAAAAGTACGTACAAACAATTTGAAATTCGTATCTTACGTAATTTATCTTGTGTATTAAATTAATAGATCTTGTAAAAAATAATATCTACTGATCATTGCGAACTAGAATTCTGTTTGATGACATTAACCTTCAAAATAATGTATTATTACACTATAGAAGGAAAAAAATATTCATTCGGCTGTACTACGTAGGAAATTCTTATACACTGTATAAGACGAGCCAACAAATACTGCGGGTCTTTTACCTGTATAATATACAGGTAAAAGACCCGCAGTATTTGTTGGCTCTTTTCCTGATAGAAGAGATCCATGTTACAACACAATCAGTCTTGTGAGTACTCCGGCTATGTTACTGTCTGGCTACAAAAGTTAGCTTGTTCGAACACTTAAATCTAGTGAATTAATTGTATTTGTAAATATGGTAATTTCATTTCAAAATATCTTATATAATCTTAATAACATGATTTAAAATTGTTTTATTACCTAATTAAAAAAAAACTTGAAATAAAATACTCTGTTGAAATTAATAACAGCAAGATATGATTATTTTGAATTACCTAACCTAAATCTAATAAAATGCTGTCAAATTATTATGTAGGTCTACCGCTATAATGAAGGATAAGATGGCGACAAGTGAAGGCCTACTAATTTAATGCACATGGTCAATTACGTAAGATATGAGTTTCAACTGTTCACATAATTATATGTTCCTAATGGCATTGTTAAATTCATTATAACATAGGCCTACTACATTTGAAATCCGCACAATATAAAATCTAATATAAGCGATCAATAACAAAGTTCAGCTAAATTAAAATTTTATCAATTTTACGATCATATGACATTTCTTTCACAAAATTTTGTTAATGCATTATTATTATTATTATTATTATTATTATTATTATTATTTTACAATACGATTTTTCAAGGAGGTCAAGTTATACTGTTTGCAATTAGGCTGGTGACACATTTCACAGAACTAAAAAAGAACTACAAGGTAACCGACAACGTGCAACTAAATGCTGAGGAAACAGTTAGGTGGCCAGCCACATCGTTATAGTATGCAGTATAAAAAATTTACAAAACATATGTTGCAGTTACGTTCTTTAGAAGAGGTAATATAACTGTTGTCAACCGGCTGAATGTGTTGATACAAAACAACAACTTTGACTCGACTTCATGTCAGAGAACTATTCTTACATGTGTAGCCAGCCTACGTTACGTGATAATATACACGAGGAACACTTTTCAATCACCTGTCTTTTATTTCGTTATCACCTCTTTTCTCTTATTTTGTTCAGTGATTATTTCAGAGTATTTTTCCCAAAGGTGAAAAAATGAAACCACCAGGAGAACTGGACGAAGATACTACAGTATAATTAGTCATAGGATATGTTTATGTAGTAATACTTAGCACTTGCATTTGCACATCATCATCATCATCATCATCGTATATATATATATATATATATATATATATATATATATATATATACGTAATGTTCCTGATAGATACTTTGCAGAGGTATTAAATTAATTATTAAAATTAAACAAATAAAGAAAAATAATGTTAATATGAAAACACCGAATACCGTATCTATACTTGTTTTTTTGAAAGATGGGACATGACAGTTACGCGGCCGAGCTTGGAACTACAGTGCTATGTTGCCAATATGGACTACCATGCTGCCAGCTGGTGGAAGCTAGCAATTGACGTTAAGATGGCTGACATTAAAACATTCATTGACAATTGACGCAAAGGTAAGAAAACAATACAAAAATCGACACAGAATCAAACACAAAACGTGTCGCCAAGAGAGCTATAAGCACTCGCCATGTGGAAACGGTAAGTTTGGCAACTCAACCGTTGTTACCATAGCAACAGGCCTACCACGCTATGTGACATTCAGTTGTTTTTCCGATTGCAACGCTCCTGTCATGTCCCATCTTTAAAAAAAAAAAAAACAAGTATAAGCAAGAACCCTTCCGATGATTTACAAATTAATGAGAAGAAAACTCGAACAGTACAAACTTTCAAATACTGTATTTAGGAGAAATCATTCAAAGAAATGGAGCATCAAATTTGGCCATCGAAAGAAGAATTACTGAAGCCAGAAAAGTTACCACTAGACATACAGAATTTACTTCAATTATTTTATGAAGTATAAATATTGCAAGAAAGACTAAAAAGGTTATATACAAGGTGGAGCAAAATGTATGGTACATTTAAATAATACAAGGCTGCATAGTAGTACATAGCAACGGCGGCTTTGTAATTGTTTGTTTATTTCAGGAGGTCTGCCATTTCATTTGCGATGAATCAGTGGTCCATACAAATACGCATTCAGGTTGTGGAAGCTTTTATTCGTTTAAATAACATAATCGCAGTTCAGCGTTTCTTTCGCCAAGGACATCGTTATCAACGTATTCCTGACAGACGGACAGTATATTGTGCGATGGGTCCAGTCTTGGAGGGAACATTGAAAAGTGGAAAACAACAAATCGTCAGGTAGGCCAAGAACCGTCCGAACCCCAGAGAATGTCAATCGTGTTCGAGCAGAAATGCAGCGAAGTCTATAGCGCTCAGCTCGTCGACATTCGTTGACAATGCAAATCAGCCGGCGATCGCTTCACTGGATATTGAAAGCAGATTTGAAATTCCATCCTTATAAGTTACGAGTTGTTTATGAGTTACGTCCAATTGACCGGCAGATGAGAATATAGACAGAGTTTCTTACCTATGCAAGAGAACCAACAATGGGCAAAGAGCACTTAATGTGGAGCGAAAACTAATAATAATAATAATAATAATAATAATAATAATAATAATAATAATAATAATAATAATAATAATAATAATAATATTCATAAATTTTAAAAATTCTGCAGGGTGTAACGAAAACTCTGGACAAAACTTCAGGAATGGATTCCTTGTATGGAGATAACAAAAAAAATAATTATATCACCTACGATTAATAAAGGTAGGATAACTTAGCAATTATGTATTTCCGGACACACACACACATATATATTTTTTTTATTTGAGCCGTATACTACGGTGTTTAATGTTCATGAGCATAGTCACGAAAGCTATGAGTAGTTAGTACCCCCAACTTGCGTTAGTGGTTGATGGGTTGCGCAACTATCAGGGGTTCAAAAACGAAATCGACACTTCTTTGACACCCCACAGCGCCCAAACTATTCGTATGCATTTCTGGACTCATGCTGATAAAACTTATTTTTCTTCTTTCCATATGATGAATCCATCAATCCTTTCCACATGCTCTCCCAACAGTTATTAACGTTTCCACTTCATTATCACTATAATTATATTATCAAAATCGCAAAGAATAATCTTGGACATTAATGCTCAACTCGAGCGCATTTTTCTCATCATTATTATATGATGAATCCATTTCTGAAGTCTTGCAGAGAAATTTCGTTACATTGTGTATGAATGTACAAACATCCGACTATTTTGCACTAGATAAAAACATAATTAGGCCTATGTTATTTTCTTTTTAAATTGATATCAACGAAGTTTTCTCTCCACACCCTTACCTAACAAAGGCAAAGTGTTTTCGTTACAACAAAACGAAAGGGAGAAGTAAAATTATTATTATTATTATTATTATTATTATTATTATTATTATTATTAATTTGCTTTTCGCTCATTATTGGAATCAATAAAATTAAAAGAGACCGAGCGAGTTGGCTCAGACGGTAGACTTTGAGACTCGCATTCCGAGGTCCCGAGTTCAAACCCCGTGGCTGACCAATCTGACTGGGGTTTTTCATGGTTTCCCTCAGTCATAAAGGCAAATGTCGAATTGTAAGTTTACACGCCATGCCTCATCACTACCTTAATCACCAATATCCTAAACATTAATAAAAAAAAATCTATAATCAGTTTCAGAAGCATAAGCCATCTACAACACACAATAAAAACAGGAACTCAAAAATAGTACAATAGTAAAAACGGCCTAGTGATATACTTACAGATTCTAAAAACGCGATATGGCTACAGATGTTAAAGCGTGTATAAATAAATTTAAAAAAAGCTCTCATCCATGTAAACACATATCGGTACATACTAGAGTCGTTTACAACCGGTTACGAAAAATAGAATTACATATTGCTATTTAACGCCTGGCGCTGTAGTCAGTATGCAAAGGTCTTCCGTCTCGCTGAGTGTCTCAGTGTTTGGTTTATCGAATATTCGAGTTGTTTCTCATTCTTTGTGGGTGGACGGCTTAAACAGACTACATTGAGTCTTGCAGGAGTTCCAGGAGCCCTTGCAAGGACGTGATTATCATCGTGTAGACCTACTATTTAATTGAAAATAAAATTTCTTCTTCTTTCACTACGTTCAATCGATCGATCAATCAATCAATCACCCATCAATCCACTGATTCACTGATTGGTTCATTCATTCATTAATTGATTCATTAGTTGATGCACTGATTGATTGATTGATTGATTCATTCATTCATTCATTCATTCATTCATCGAGATATTATATAGTTGGGTATCATCTACAGCAACAATATGTAACGTGAAAGCACAAGCATTAAAGCTTGAGAATATTTTCCTTTTTGTTAATAACACTCTGTCTCCTTAAAAAAGATTTATTAATGAAATAATAATGCATCTCCTTATAGTAGGCTAATTGACAGACATTATATATTAACAACTACTGTTTTAGAGGTAAGCACTTTGCGTTTAAAGTGTAAACGGTACAACAGAATGTATATACTTATTTGGTCTCCTATTTAGTAAGAAATTGTAATTTATTCTATTCTTCCATTTCTTTACACACCAGATTTCATATTATGAATTACACTTATTTTCTTTGTTGTTTATCGGTGTCCATTTATATAATTATTAGTTATGAAAATAAGTGTATTAAAGTGTCCAATCAATTGTAGGCCTATATCAAACAAATACATTTTTTTTAATTACATAAATTTCCTTCAATTATTGTTACTCCGTTTGTGTATCAGAAAATGTCAGTGTTCTGTCTAGCCTGCAAAACATTCGATCGGATGCTCTACCCTGTGGGAGTTCTCTGACCGGTCGAATATAAACCGGTTGTAAGCCCTATTCTACAGCTCTCTAGTACATACACATGCTTGATCTCTCTCTGAATGTTCGATTGTCGTTAATTGCAGAACTAGATGGTTAAGAATGGATTTAAAAAATATTCCTTTATGATTATTAGGCCAGGGAACCGCAGTAAAGAACTGTGACAAAAGGTTGAGGAACATTGGTCTTTGCTCGTTTCTTACTGCAATTCACTCAACAAAACACTCATCCAAGAATTCGAAAGCTAAATTGTACTCCGATGTGATCTTGTACAAGAAGAACTATAATTTTTATTTCACTGAAGCATAAGTATATCCGTATGAAATATCTCTACTGTCTTTCAAAGTTAAACAATAATCACTGGGGATAGATTTCTATTGTTACACAAAGAATCTTATCTTCGATAAGAAAAAGAAAATATAAATAGTCGTCGATCGTACCTCATCGCTGGGCTCCATTCTTTGTCTTTATCCTAACTTATTTCCTAAATGATAGTAAAAGGTGAAGGTATCCCCTACACATGTCATAAAGTCACTTGGGGGAGGGGGCATGGAGATAGAGCACCATGTTTTCTTGACCTCGATATTAGAATAAGATGGTGTTATTGGTACCACTCCCAGACTGCATTTTTACAATTCTTTTATTATAGGGTAAAGGTTGGTAACATTGTGATACTTGTAATATTGTGATAGTTATTTTTGGGAATTTGTTACAATTTTACTGAGCGAGAAAAGGACGGGTTTTGTGCAGAAACTTGTCCACGAACATTCCCATAATACGTTGACGCAAAAAACCGACCTTTCTCTAGCTCAGTAAAATTGTAATAAATTCTCAAAAAGAACTATCACAATATTACCAACCTTTACCCTATCTCTGCCTCTGTGTAACGATACACTTTGCGGTGAGAGGAAAGAGAAATAACAAAGTTGCAATGCTTTTTAATACTCTGACGCCCACGACCAAGATAAGCCACTTGAAATTTAACCGCCACTCACCGACAGAGATATAATAAGAGATCTGTACCTCCGAGAAAAAACACGGTTCTAGAAGGCTGAGTGAACTTCGTGGCCTTTCTGGAAATTGGCAACGAGAAACTCCCGCCAACTCGGTATCGAACCCCGGATCATCCAGCCCGTAAACAGCTCCTCTATCAACTGAGCTACCCGGCCATCAATAAATGATAGTAAGGCAAAAAGTATTATAATTTAATTTTATCTTGTCAGAAACATGGCCATGTTGCTATGATAATTTTCTAACATCCATATCCCTTTACAAGCACTAAAGTGAATGTGAAAACATGGTAGAAGTTTCATCAGATTGGGGATTTCCATTTCAATTTGTACGCTGTACACAACGTGCATTCATGGAATGTTCTCCTTGAATTAATCTGTAATTTATACAGATGCCTGCCACTTTTAATTAAGAACAAAACATATAAAAGTATCTAATATAAAACGAAGCACTTGATAATAGAAATAAAGCGAGGTTAAGGTTTAAGGCAAGTGGCATGCGAAGGTCATTTAACGAAACAGCATCCTTTTCAAGACCAGCACTGCCTCGAGCGATCTTATAAGAATACCATCTGCATGCAATATGCTCTTTAACTTAACTGTTCTGCTAACTGATTTAATGTTCATCAGCTATGCTACGAGGGGGAAAAAAATCTGTCCTCTAGCAGCATTCCTTTCGCTTATTATAAGTTGCAAGGAACAAAGTAAAAATTATACTTTATAAATCTTGGTTTGTCCTTCAGTTAATTTTCTTTGTACCTTGCATATTTATAAACGCTGTAGAAGTGTTGCGAAACAGTGATATAAGCCTCATAATGAATACGTGCATTATTGCTAGATAGCTCACAACAAAACTCATGCAAACTTTATTGAGGTATTGGTTCCGATAAGTTAAAGAATAACATCAATAAGCTTTATATAAAAACCGTCCGTACCTTATCACATATAAATATCATTCCAGGTCAGTTTGTCCACTTTACATTGTTCATAGTCATATAGTTCACCTTCATTTGGTACACGGACATTTGTAAGTTGACATAAATATATGGGCAAAATTGTTATGCACGTAAATTACTGTGGACTAAAATCTAAACTGGACGAAAATTTACGGTGGACATAAATACTATGGACGAAATGTCACTGGATATATAAGTTACAGACGGTTCTTAAATAAAGTTTATTGATAACACAATCAACTTTGAAGCAGAAAACCTGAAGGTTTTGTATATGGAATAAAAGATTTCTGCACTTAAATGCCAAATACAAACAAGAAAAGAAAATGAGAAGTGCCCAGTATTAGTCATGAAAAACTGTCTTACGGTTTAATATTATGTGAAAATGTATCATAGATTTTTTTTATCTTAGATTCTTTATTTTATCTATTTATTTATTTATTAGTTTTTAACTACTATTAATAGGTCATATAACGACTTGTCTGCAGTTTATTGTTAGGAATCTTGTTGATGTTGTACTATGTCCATTATTTCGAGATATTTGAAGTCCAATCCGGTATTCGCTTTACTTAACTAAAAATTAGGTACAGTTCATTCAGTCGAGGAAAACCACGAAGAAACCTCGGCCAGATTGGTCGGCACCGGGGTATATTCTTTATCGTTAAATGAAGCGTAAAATTTCAACAAGTAAGGGGAGACTCCACTGAAAATCATGAAAATTTAACAAACAAATTTTGTTGCACATTTCACTTCCTTAGAATGTATATTTTCATACAGCAAATGGATTTAGTTTAATTTTGATTACAAATATTTTACATTTTTTAAATTAAGGCTTTAAGGGGGCGTGGCATTTAAAGGGCTGTCAAAATTATTTTCATCACAGAATTCTTTTTTTTTATACAAATTTCTGATTACAAATCTAGAAAATTTTTGTCCTAAAGTTGACTCCTTGAATTTACTAGATGAATGTAGCGGAGGAGAATTTTAATAGGCATGTATTTTACTTTAAAATCCTTTTTTCCGCAAGTATATTTTTCTTGATTCAACATCAACTTTTTATGCCAAATATTAATCAATCTGGATAAAATTTTTACTGCAAGTATTTATGAGGTAGCTGCAGGCATTTATTTTGTAAGAAATGCTACTAGTTTATTGTATTAATATTTGTTTCATGAATTATAGAAAAGATAACATTTTCAAAATTTCAAAAACATTTTTGAAAGTGAATAAATTAATTATTTCATGAAATGAATGTATAGATATATTTGTCTTGTGAATGTAACAAAAAAAATCTTAGAAATTGAGATGTTCTACTAAAAACTTGGGTCTGAAAATATTTCTAAAAAGAATAGAAAAAAACATCAAAAGTCAAAAACATTTAGGAGTTCAAAATTTAGATTTTGTTAGTCTTTTACATAATAAACATACTTTCAAAATTTTGTTGAAAAAAAATGATTAGGAAAAAAATTGCCATTTTTAGTGGAATGTCCCCTTAAGTATAACTCCTATAATCTTCAGTCAGAGCTAAAAGGAACTAAGTCACTTTTCACAACTTTTCACGAGAAGCAAAAAACATTCCACTAAACACAAATGTATATATTTTTATATTAATATTTTTATGTTATAGAAGACCAAAGAACATTTAAAACTCTGACTTAGTTCCTTCTTCCACTGTTCGATGCGCATGACATCCGTTGTTTAAATGGTTGCATAACCCAAAAACTGCATATTTTGACTTAGTTCCTTTTAGCTCCGACCGATTCTATTACAGTTTGAGTCTTGTAAGGTCACAAATATTTTTGCATCTTTTTTTACAATACACTTTAAATTACTGCGTCCATAAAATGTAAGCCTTAACAGAGTAAGTGAATTTGATGTTAGCCCATGAACTGGGAAATAATTAAATCAAAACATAATTATAGTCTAACATAATATAACCAATGAGAAGATTAGTTGCAAATGAAGTAAAAGACATACTCTTAAAAGATAAAAAAAGTTGTAGAGAGACAATGCGAAGAAGAAGAAAAGGAGAAAAAGAAATTAACAGTTGTCGTGAAGATAACACAAACTTTACCATATATTCTACATATTTCGTAACAATTCATGTCTTTATCAAGGTACCAATGATATTCCTATCTGTAGTTTGTATTCTTTAACTATCATACACGTTAACTGAAAGCTGTTCACCTAAATAAGAAGATAAGACTTTCATTTTCTATAGATGCACGCACATACATGAATACACATTTTTTTGTCTCTTTAAGTATAGATGCCATGTAATTAATTTCGTAGAAATTCCAACGATACAACTCTTCGTGTATTGTAACCTACTTGCAATATAAAATTGTCTGACATTCTCAAAAATTGGAATTTAAAATCGATAGAAATTATTAGTAGTTTATAATGCGATTATGAACTACCGTATCTCTTGTAAATCAATCAACAGCACTATCAAACCAAATCGTTCAAGGGTAAATACTTCAGGGACAGTACATGCCGAATACAACATAATCTTCACACAATTAAGTATAAAAGCAAGTAATACTGCGCATTTCGCAACTGACGGGAGACTAAAAATTACACCTAAAGCAATCCTTTAAAACTCAGATTTCTCCTCGTGTAATTTAAGACCCTGTTTCTTTGCGTTATTTCTGCATCAACTAACAGTTACGCTAATTTTGTAATTTTTTCGTACAGATGTCATTAAACTCTAAAACATTTTTGTCTGAAGACATTTTTAAATTGGAGACACAATTCTTTGGATATTAAAAAAAATTCTTACAGAAAAATAGTGTTATTTTGTCTTACCTTCGCAATGCAAGGGATTATATCAATTTTGCAAAGTTATAAATATTTTAGGCTCTAATTTTTTTTGTGGACGAAGAAGTTTCTGATTCGAGGTACGATTACGTAAATAACGTATTTGCTCGCGTATTTTGAGCACCTTGATTTTTGTAACGATTATTTTGAAAAAGTGTTTTTGCTCCGCGTTTTTTACGCATCAAATTCAAGTGCAATTCCGTAAGGGATTTTTCTTTCCAGACTGCATTCACCATATTGATTTACTTTTACTTTTTGTAGGATTAGTAAAGTCCTTTCATCAAGGCCGAGTCTCGCATTTTCCATCATATTGTTCTAGGCTTACGGTAAACGGTTTTTTACATCAAGACCAAGTCTTGCATTCCATCGTATTGTTCCAGGCTTACAATAAATCCTCAATTCAGGTTAATTCTGTTAAGTGTCCTTGAAGATGAAGGGGTGGTTTTGGTCAGAAGTACCGTTGTTGCCTCGTTCAGTTCCTTTTATACACTTGTAGTGTAATCTTGCCGGTAATTTGAAGTTTGAAAATGGGAAGGAAAAAAAGCAGTTATACAGACATATAAATTAAAAGTTATGAAAACTTTACTGTTATAGAATTGGAATAAAACAGTCACAACTTACCGGTACTGTATTTTTATTAGCATCAGAACAAAACATAGATCAATCCTTCAACAAAAATATCCGCGTTCTTACGCACCCCAATTTTTGGGTGGTCGGAAAGGGCAAAAAAAAAAAGTGCGTAAATTATGCGACATATACGGTACCGGTAATAACTGATTTCTAAGAAACACAGATTTATGGGGACATACATTACTTCAATTCTCAATTTATCATAAGCAAGAAAACATTTTTACAGAAATCATTGGAGGTGATTTAGAGGAAATCCCCAATTTCTATTTTTTTTTAATAAATACCACTGCTTTAGGCTACTATGGTCGCCCTAGTTTGCTTCCTATCGACTCTTTTTTCGATGGATCATCCACTGTCTACCACTGCTTACTATGCTCGCCCTACTTTGTTTTCTACTTTCTCTATAAAAAGACTCTACAGTTTCAGTGTTCTCCTAGAGAGAAATGTGGAATAAAAATCACTAGAGAATTCTTCGTGATTTTGATAAATTCTCACACTACTGAACTCTTGGCGACATTTAACAGCGGTTTTGTGATGAATTTTGCATTGTTACATTCATAACCACAATTCTCAACGTGAGTGGTTCACGTGTGATTCAGAACGACAATAAATTGTTGTTAAGTCAGCTGTCCGAACCTCATAAGTAACACCAAAATGTTTAAATCTGCCAAATTGCCACAGTATGGGCCGTCAGTTTTGCCACATTAGGAAGTTCGCACGAACTTTCATTTTCAGTGAATATTCGAATCTAAAATTAGTGTGTTATTTCTGTTGTGTGATGCATTTTAATAAAGAAAATCCACACAGTTTTTTTTGTTTATTTAGTTATGTTCGGGCCATCAGTGTTGCCAAATTAAGAAATTCGCACGAACTTTTATTTTCAGTGAATATTCGAATCTAAAATTAGTGTATTATTTGTGTTGTGTGATGTGTTTTAATAACAAAAATCCACACAGTTTTTATGTGTAATCAGTTATGAGCAAATGATAGAGAGTGGCTGCAGTTTCAACATTTGACACAATGAAATACGAACTTTTTTTTTTGTACATACCGGTATTTATTCAATTATCCGGGAAAATCTTGTATCTGGAACTAGCCTGGTCCCTTTGGTGCCGGATAAGAGGGATTCTATTGTTATAAATGAGTATTTTCCGGAAGAAACTAAAAAAAATTACAGATGGATACAGAATTTGTTTTTGGACAGTTGCGTTCAACTGGCTGAAATTAAAAAAGAAAGTATGAAGGAAAACTCACTGAAATATGATGGAATGTTGAAACTAAACTTCTTTTCATAGAGCGTAGATCTAATTTGCATAGAAAGTATGCAAGAATACTTCGATTTGCAAAAAGCTCTGTAACCTCGTATTTATGAAAAATAAGTTTCCCATCTATGATTGTCATCAAAACAAAAGTGAAAAGTCCCCTTGAACTTGAAAATGATATCACTGTGTCTGTATTGAATGCAGAGTCCAGATTTGAGAAGATAATTTCTGAAATTCAGACACATTTATGACAATTATTTTTTTACTTTATAAATACCTGAACATTTTGTGTTTCTAAATTTACAAAAAAAAAGTATGTTAATAAGATGTTCTTTTAATTGTATTTTTAAATTATCTCGTAATTCTCCTCACGCCCATATACGATCCTCCCAGGGGTCGCGATTCACACTTTGGGAACCACTGGACTGCAGTAAACATTGTAAACAAAATGTCCTCCTACCCCTTCACAATAAACTATAAAGTGGATTCTGCAGACAATGGAAATGACAGAAAGTGTGTATTGAGAAAGGGACGGATTTACACCAGATATCAAATAGCATGATCATTAATCAACACTGGTGCTGACAATAAACTGTAACACTGTAAGAAGTATTGGAAAAGGTAAAGTATTACATTAATCTGTAAGAAGTGTCCCATTCCACATTTCTCCAGCCAACTCTACTCTTAAAATCTTCTCACTATCACTTGCACCATAAACGATCTGGGGATACTATAGTTCGAATTTAAGAAGGGGAGTAATCTATTCCGGAAAGAGATAGTAACAGATAAAAAAGAAACAGTCACTTTTTCGTCCATATCAAAATTCGCTTCTATTAGCAAACATCTGCAACCATCTTCAGTTTTCTATTTGGATTGTTGGAACTCATTTGAACTGATACCACAGTCTAGTATATAGTCACGAAGCTCAATACGTAGTAAATATGCATCCACAGATAGTTGCTAACCACTAGGATCGCTACTATCGCCTTATTACAGACAATGCTTCGTGACTGTATATACTAGACTGTGCTGATACTCCATTGATCGATGTATGACACGTCCCTGTTTTTCTTTTCCTGTTCCATAGATGAACTCCTTATAACTTCTATCATTCACTGTGTTCAGGCAATGGCGTGCGATTCGAGTTCAGTTAGAAGAAACTATTTCGTTTGTTCTTTCTCTTGACAGATTAACATGTTATAGCTCTATGTTTCTGGCTCAGCAGCAGGGCTACGTCGTTGTGTAAATGAGGAGCTTATTTTCAAAATGACCCATGTCCATTCCCGTAACTTTGTGGGAAATCATGAAAAAACGTTTTTAGGTCTAAAATTTCTTACCAGCTAGGCAAGACACATAATGAAACCAAAGAGGTTGAGTGCATTTAGAATCAAATGGGAGCATGAGACTCTTTGATTTGAAAGCTGAAACTAATATTTTGTCGCAAATTCTACTGTGGACAAGATTCAGTTTGTTTCCAATAGTCACTTTTAACGCAAGATTTTTGTGGTTTACAATGAGTTCTGAAGCCAAATCATAATAGTTGTACCGTTATGTAGAGTTATAATTGAAGAATGTGTAAACACGGGAAACTCATTTTCATTATCAGGTGGACAAGAAACGATTTGAGAATGAGCTCCTCAAATAATGTTACTCTTTTAGTCTCGTCTTGTTTGTTTTCTCATTTATGAAGTCTACTTTTTTTTTCTAAATTTGTTTTCTCATTTCTAAATTCTATATATTTTTTTTCTAAAATTGTAACATTTATTATTTATTATTAATTTCTTTCCATGTCTGTATATTCTCTATAGCATAGTTCTAGTAAACTTATATTAAATTAATTCTCATCATTTTAACCAACTAGCTATCTCAGTTTAACGCATTATATCCTTTACCTGACATAATTAGGAACATTAAATCCCGACGTTTGAGATGGGCAGGGCATGTTGCACATATGGGCGAATCCAGAAATGCATATAGAGTGTTAGTTGGGAGGCCAGAGGGGAAAAGACCTTTGGGGAGACCGAGACGTAGATGGGAAGATAATATTAAAATGGATTTGAGGGAGGTGGGATAAGATGATAGAGACTGGATTAATCTTGCTCAGGATAGGGACCAATGGTGGGCTTGTGTGGGGGCGGCGGTGAGGCTCCGGGTTCCTTAAAAGTCCTTTGTAAGTAAGTAAGTAAGCTATCTCAGTTTAATTGTAATTCTTAAATATTGCATATATACTGAATTGAATTAAATTAGCTCAGAAATTAAGTTATTACTTTTTCTTATAGATTTATCTCAATTTAAATAAACATGTACTAGTCGTTAAAACTTAACTGAAGAATATTGCTGGAGAATCTTTTAAGTGTATTGTAAATATTCATAATTTAAATATGTATGTAACTATTGTATTGATTAAGGCTAGTTGAGTGGAAGAGAAGGCCTTATGGCCTTAACTCTGCCAGCGAAAATAAAACATTCCATTCTATTCTATTCTATGTGCTAGTTTCTGTTATACCTACTAGATTTACGCTATTATGTTCAAGATCTCTTGCATATGTCTAAAGCAGAAGTATTTGTTTTTCTTTTTAATCTTAGCTGCTAATTACAATTTTTTATTGTGTCTATTGAGTTATTAGTTGCATATTAGGCCATTGCTACTAAAGTCGTTATTTGAAGGTGACAGCGATTTATTAAGCTTCGTCATGCCTTCCAACCTATTCTTCCCTTTAATCAATGTATACAATGTTTTTAATTATCTCTTCAGAATTACGAGAATAAGGTATAACCTCTAGAGATGAACAACGATCGAGAAAGCAAGACTAACAGCACTCGCAAAGCCGAAAACCCTCACAACAATGTTGCATATGTTGCGTCGTTGACGTAAGGACTGCTTGTGAGTGTTTCAAGATGTCGAGATTGATAAGTCCCAAAGTCAAGCAGCCTTAAATCGCTACAGTTTTTTATACCTGACTGAACTTTTATCTACTTTGGCAATTGTTATATAAATATAAACAATCAAGTAGCCTATTTGAAACATCATCTCTACCTTTCAGTGTTCCCCAGTCTTTATTTAATTACTAGGCCCTTATTAAAAGGCTAGCAATTTTCTTTTCATATGTTTGAGATCAAGTGTGCAATCTCAAGTAAAAACATATTAACTTTATGTTTTATGTTTCTTACAAATGCAAATTTATTTGAGAATTGTTTTTTTTTCTATTTATATAACCATAGATAATATCATATAATAGAACCAGAACAATTTGATGACTAAGATACTGTTCTGTTTTGTCTTTTTGTCTCATTTAAACATTTATAATGTTATTTATTTCAATGATGGATATTATTCAAAGTTACGAAATATTTCCACGCCGACCAAATGCTATTTCGAGAACGATGAGCGAGACTCGAAGCGCACGAGAATGACGAGACGAGACGAACACAGTGAGCGAGAGCAGCAGTCAGTTTTGTTCATCTCTAATAATCCCCCAATCTCGAGACTGCTGTATGTATCATATCTCAGCATCATCCTGTCATTAAGTGGCTTGAATTACATTTTACATGTGTACATCCTTATGAAATGGAATTAACACCACGAAGTTAAGAGTAGGAATGTCTTTAGTAAACATCTAAGGAAGTAACATAATACATTATTACTTATTTGGATGAATGCTTATGCGAATTATGTGTGGATGATACATGGACATGGAATGGAAAGCACAGAATTTTCTTCTAGACAAGATAATATTTTAATAAAAGCTGTTCCTACCTTGTCGTTGTCGAGGCAGTACTTGTCAATCATGGCATGGATCTGGTTAGCCCGATGAGTGTACAGCAAGAATCGAACCCCAGACGTTAGAACTAGTTGTACTGCACTTCCTTTTGGCACACAGGTTTCTGAAATTTCTTCAAAACTGAAACAAATATGAGAAATCCCCGTTAATATAGCCTAACTGTCAAGAACTTAGTAAAGAAGATATAAAGTTAATCAGTGCCAATGTTTTGATTGAGATTGCAGATGTGTGTTGGGCAATATCTTGTGAAACTATGGAAGCCTTTGGCGGACAAAACAGGAAACAAAATATAAATTTTGACTTTAAAACTTTCTACAGTTAAAAACGTTAAAAGCTCGGACACTGAAGATGACACCATATCAGTGTTGAAATGGAACCCGTCTGTCATAAAGGTACATTAACTTACCTTTTTTAAAACTGCAACACTTTTAACGTTTTTAACTATATATGTTGTGTAAATTAAAATTAAGGTAACATTTATTTTTTAAGGTGATATGTATTTATTTAGCCTGACGAGTTACTCCCTTGGTTTGAATTGTAAGTTTAGTTTAAATGTAGTTTTGTTTATAAGTATGAATAAGGGTGTAATTGTATGTCTTATTTGAACTGTTGTATCAGTGAAGTGTGGTGAATCAGTGAAGTTATGGTTTTAGAGTGTAGTGAATAGTTTCTTTCAGTGATAATTTATAGTGTCAATGAAATGTGTTCTATAGTGTCAGTGAAATGTGTTCTAAAGTGTCAGCGAAATGTGTCATAGTGCCAGTGCAGTGAGTGAGATGAGAGTAAAGTGAAAGACTATTATCCGTACCAATGTGAAACTTATGTAGGACCTATACATATGTAGGTTGTAATGTAAAATTAGGTTCACTTATTAATGAGGTTATTTTATGTATTATTATTAATTGAATTATTGTGTATAATTGTATTGTGTATTCTTATTATATTGTGTATATGACTGTATTGTGTACTGTATAATTGTATTGTAATTTTATTGTGTATTGTTTATATTGTTGTACCACTGCCACCGGTTGCTTGCCCACTTGCAGTGTAAATAAATACATACATATAGAAAGTTTTAATTAAGCGTTAAAGTGAACATAAACGATGCATTTTGAGATTCAAAACAGTCAACAGATACAGTGCATTTAGAGTTGAAGAACGAACAGATCCTCAAATACAAAAAAGAAACATGGAATTCATCAATAAGTGTACCTAACTGGTAACTATCACAAGTATACATTATAATGCAGATTATGATGCGAATGCCTCTAATAAATTCCACAGAAATCTGAGACAGAGAAGTCAATAGGTCAGGGAAGAAGGCATTAGTGGAATATTTCTCTCTGTATCTCAGTCACCCGGCTGTCTACTTCACACATAGGAAACAGGATTCAATTTCTTGAAGTTATTAAGAGATTTGCAAGACGACTCACCTGAAAGTATCCAGCACTTGAAGCGTATCCTCTGCTGAATTTGAAGGTCCTTTGTCTCTACGCACTAAGCGGACTCCAGAATGAGAAACTGCTAACTGCTGGACTGCAGGATGCTGATGTCCACCCTAAAATAAAAGACATGACTTTACTAATTATAGAAGTCAAATGTATGGGAAACCGTTCTATTGTAAATCCACAGTGAAATAGAACTAAAAACTCTTTGAACTGTTATTATTCTTCTAGAGGTACTATTTGTCGGGCTAAAGCAGGGAGATGCACTATCACCTTTACTTTTTAACTTCGCTCTAGAATATGCCATTAGGAAAGTTCAGGATAACAGGCAGGGTTTGGAATTGAACAGGTTACATCAGCTTCTTGTCTATGCGGATGACGTGAATATGTTAGGAGAAAATACACAAACGATTAGGGAAAACACGGAAATTTTACTTGAAGCAAGTAGAGCGATCGGTTTGGAAGTAAATCCCGAAAAGACAAAGTATATGATTATGTCTCGTGACCAGAATATTGTACGAAATGGAAATATAAAAATTGGAGATTTATCCTTCGAAGAGGTGGAAAAATTCAAATATCTTGGAGCAACAGTAACAAATATAAATGACACTCGGGAGGAAATTAAACGCAGAATACATATGGGAAATGCGTGTTATTATTCGGTTGAGAAGCTCTTATCATCCAGTCTGCTGTCCAAAAATCTGAAAGTTAGAATTTATAAAACAGTTATATTACTGGTTCTTCTGTATGGTTGTGAAACTTGGACTCTCACTTTGTGGGAGGAACATAGGTTAAGGGTGTTTGAGAATAAGATGCTTAGGAAAATATTTGGGGCTAAGCGGGATGAAGTTACAGGAGAATGGAGAAAGTTACACAACACAGAACTGCACGCATTGTACTCTTCACCTGACATAATTAGGAACATTAAATCCAGACGTTTGAGATGGGCAGGGCATGTAGCACATATGGGCGAATCCAGAAACGCATATAGAGTGTTAGTTGGGAGACCGGAGGGAAAAAGACCTTTAGGGAGGCCGAGACGTAGATGGGAGGATAATATTAAAATGGATTTGAGGGAGGTGGGGTATTATGATAGAGACTGGATTAATCTTGCACAGGATAGGGACCGCTGGCAGGCTTATGTGAGGGCGGCAATGAACCTTCGGGTTCCTTAAAAGCCATTTGTAAGTAAGTAAGTAAGAGGTACTATTTGTACTTTTGAAGTGTTCTGTCTGTAGATCGCGTAATACTAAATAAAAATACAATTTTGTATTCAACTACTATATTATGTAAAATGACTGGTATTTAGTACCATTACAAAGAGTATGGATTTTCTAAATAGTTTTGCATACGAAAAGTAGGCTTTTTCTTAACACCATCCCAGTGGCGGCTTCTCAAGGGGGTTGCAGGTTTGTACATCCCCCAGTAATGTTGCTAATCTCCCAGCTTTTTTACTATTAAAAATATAATTTTATTTTACAATTTTCTTTCATGACCATCTGCAGCTGGCATCTTGTTTTGTACATCTGCAGGAGCCTCCGAGCCTCTTGGTTTGCAGAGATGTTGAAAACCTATGGAAGGTAGTTTATAGAGATGTTCGGCTAGTGCAGGGACAGGGGGGTTAGAGGCGTGGTCTACTGCTATCCTCATTGAGAACGGTTTGTCGCACTCCCTGACATGGATACCAATGTCAGTGTAGAAGAAACTAAATTCACTGGGAAAGTATCTGTTTCAACTAGATATTTGTCCGAAGTAATAAGCATGAAAAATGTATTTATTCAGCTTATGCAACGAACAGTCGCATATTTCGCATATTATTTTCTCAATCTACATGCACACAAATGGCACAATACATAAAGGAGCTTGTATTTTGCTTTAAAGTTCTAAGAGTTGTCGTTCTGACAATAAGTGCTGCTATCTCCCGACAGCCTACGAAAGCTGCATTTGAATTTTATGAACGAAAACGTTGCATTTGATACTTGGTAGCATTCTGATAACGATTCTGTGCTCAAATATTTTTCATGAGGGTAAATCGCAATATAGAGCTCTCACTTTAAGACAGGAACATAGGTTAAGGGTGTTTGAGAATAAGGTGCTTAGAAAAATATTAGGGGCTAAGAGGGATGAAGTTACAGGAGAATGGAGAAAGTTACATAACACAGAACTGCACGCATTGTATTCTTCACCTGACATAATTAGGAACATTAAATCCAGACGTTTGAGATGGGCAGGGCATGTAGCACGTATGGGCGAATCCAGAAATGCATATAGAGTGCTAGTTGGGAGGCCTGAGGGAAAAAGACCTTTGGGGAGGCCGAGACGTAGATGGGAAGATATTAAAATGGATTTGAGGGAGGTGGGATATGATGATAGAGACTGGATTAATCTTGCTCAGGATAGGGACCAATGGCGGGCTTATGTGTGGGCGGCAATGAACCTTCGGGTTCCTTAAAAGCCAGTAAGTAAGAAAGTAAATAAGTAAATCGCAATATAGAGAATGTAGAAGCTCCGCCCACGATCCCTTCCATTTTTGTACTTTCTGTATAAATAGGTATGCTTGTATTTAGTCATTTTACTTATTAATTACATATAAATTAGCTTTATATGTATACGCCCTCAGGTATTCACGGCTTTAAACTTTAAAGTAAAGTATGTTTAACTCCTCTTCGATATCCATTGTGCACCACCATATTTTCAAACCACCAGCCGCCACTACACCATCCATAAAGTTACTTTATCGCACACATCATAGCCTACTCTATTACATAATTTTACTTGTCACTGTAGAAAGAGAATGCTATTACTATTAATGCTAAAAATCTATCCATAATCTATTGTAATCTACTAGAGATTGTGTTCTCTATGGACATCGAAATTTTTTTATTAATATAGTAGAAAATGTATCTTTTTGGTACAGTAATGAATAAAATAATCATGTATACAACTTTGTATGGCGTGGATTTTCTGCATTTTCTCTACGACTTGTGCTGAAAATCTTTCCATTCATACAAAATTCCATTTTACACACAAGTTACATATTAATTATTATAGTACAATTCAAAAATCGCATCGAAACTAAGCACTGGAAATTATGCGATTGTTCTCTCTTCCAATAACTATCAAGCTAATAAATCAACTCGACAACTTTTACCCATCTAATCTAGAAGATAACTTAAATTACATCAGTGAAAGAGACTAATGGTTGATTGGTTAGTTTCATTACGCATAACGAGGGTGCATTGACGCAAAAACTAATTTGTAAGCATTCATCTAACCTGAACAGCCTACCACCCCTTTTATATGGACTTCGCAAACAAACTTTGGTTCCAGGAAATTAGGTAAAATCTTCTTCCCTCCCCTTCTAAGACCAATATAGAACGAACTTGCCAAACCAATGTTTGTCTGTAAGAGAATTTTCTTTTTAAAGTAGCATTTTTGTGACTTTTTGAGCACTTTGGCATTTTTAATATCGATATTTTTATTTGAAATATACCCAAAATACTAAAGTTTTTTTAGGAACAAATATAGGTTTCAGGCATTTATAGGTGTTCATGGTTCATTTAGGCGTTTTAGGTCTATAGAATTTTAATTGCGTACATAAAACATGGAGATATCTGAATAACATACATTCAGGACGTAGCAAACAAAATATGTACCTACAGAACTAGAAATCCGTTCCTTAATAATGATTATAAGAGTCTTTTCCACCTTGTAAACGTCGTGTAAACAATGCAATGTAAACAGGTAAACTAAATTTAGGCACAAAAAATTAACAGCGATTTTTTTAATTGGGTACTTAACAACACTGTATCAACTGTGAAGTTACGTATCATTGGTGGACTTGAAAATTGGTGTTAGCAAGATGGTATTTTTGGCAAAATTAGGTGGAGAAATTTCCATGAAATAAGTAACATTCACCTTATCACCTAACAGTTGGGAAAATCTCGGAAAAAAATTCAACCAGGTAATCAGCCCAATCAGGCTTCAAACCCATGTCCGTGATCAGCCTCGGATCAGAAAACCAGCTTTTTACCTCTAAGCATGAGGACATGAAAGTTAAGAAATCAACTAGTCAAATGAGACTAAACACTTAACTGTACAGTAATATTATACAGCCATATGGCCTTAACTCTGCCAGGTTAAATAAAGTCATTATAATTATAATAATAATAATAATAATAATAATAATAATTATTATTATTATTATTATCATTATTATTATTAGTAATTATTATTATTATTATTATTATTATTATTATTATTATTATTATTATTATTAATGTGTTCAACTTACAGAGACAGGGAAGATACGAGCGAAGTATACTGGCCAATCCTTTGCCATGTCAACAATGTTCTTCTTGATTGTGACTTTCTGGTGTGCAGAATGTAGGTTGTTCAATGTTACGCCATAACTATCCAACATCTGAAACGCAAATGCAAAAATCAAAGTACATCAATAACATATAAATCATGATGCACATGGAGCTGTATAGATTTAGCACAAACTATTGTTAGATATAGTTTCACAATAATTAATTCAATGTGGCATTCAGAAAGGATTCACTGAAAAGTACTACGTTTAGATTAATTTTCAAAGTAACTTATTGTAGATCTCCTAAAGTCTCAAATTTCTGTACCAAGAAGTGTTTGATTAGAGGCATGTTGTTCTTACGTAAAAAAACACCTGAAATGAGTTTAGCTACATCGCCATTTTGTGCAACTTTTCTAATCTCATACTATTTTGTATTAAAAAAAACCTGTAGTTTAAACACGAAACAGAACTAGTTGTAAGAAAAGACAACAAGCCTGACCATGCAAAGAAAGAAACAGTAGGCCTAGTAATAATTCGCATATTGACTGATCTTAACCTTTTTTGCTGTCCATATGAATCTACAGTACATTGTCTTTTTCCAACTCTAATAATTTTTTTATTAACATTCCATAGTATTCATACATTGTTTCACAGCTAGAATATGGAACAAGTAAAAAAACTATAACTATAAAGTCTTAATTTATAGTTACAGTCTAGTTGAAATATATACAGAAGAGGTTTACAATATCGTCTACTATTGGATGTTCATTTCAAAGTGTGTCATGACGTCACTGTTGTTGGTCACCGATTTGAAGCGAGTTTCAGCTTATATCTGTGTTGTTTGGGTAAAGGGAGATAAGTCATAAAAATGAGTTCGGAGATAAATGAAAATTAAACTTGGAACCCTTATTACAAATAATTTTCTACACAAATAAAACACATCAACTACTAGTATTCCTTGATTTTTGCACACCCACTTGTATAATTTAACTTGTGTGTTCATCTGGGGAACAAAATTCCACCTGGACAAAAAAATGACTTATACCCCTTTACCCGAACACCACAGATATGTTAGAGAAGTTGCCTATTATTTAAGGCATTCTTCAATCTGAACTTGAGAACGTGTACGGTATAACTTGAACGTCGTAGCAACAGATGGCGGTCTGTACAGTCTGTGTGCTACCATAACCTCTTTCGAATTGTGTTTTGCACTGGCAAGTCGTACGCAGGGTATTTGTTATCATCGGTTGCGTACAGTAACATTCCACAACACAAATCAAATGCTCCGTGTCCATGTTGACCGTCGAAGTTAATGTCAACAAATACGTAAGTAATCGTCTTAACCCTCTCCCCATATCCCGACAGTACGTATTTCCAAACAGTTCACATTCCTGCCACTACCGGCGTTACCGTACGTATCGGCACGTACTCTTCAGAATGAACGCCGTACTTGCTAGCCAACTTCTCTGCCTCTTAGATTATACGCCTGAGCTGCGGAAGTGTAGGAAGATTGAATTCTCTAGGCTCATCGGCTAGCCACATGACAGCATACAACGAGCCATGACACATTTTGAAATGAACACCCAGTAGTACAACACAAAGTTTTAGTATCAATTTCATGAGGTGTTGTTGAATGTCACGAATTCACCTACAGAATAGAAGGCGTGAGAAATTAGGTACTTCTTTAATTTGGCCCTAAATAATCTTATGTTTTGAGTTTCATTTTTTATATCGATGGAAGGCTATTAAAAATTTTTACTGCCATATAACACATTCCTTTTTGATAGCACAATAGACTTGCTGATGGAGTATGAAAGTCGTTTTTTGACGCGTATTTATGCTATGAACTGTTGAATTGGTTACAAAGTTTTCACGATTACATACGTGGAAGATTATTAATGAAAACATATAGTACTGACAAGCCATGGGCATTATTTGTAGTTTTTTAAAAATAGTCCTACATGATTCCCTAGATTTGGCACCTACTATTATTCTAATTACTCTTTTTTGTAGTAGGAATATACTGTTACTATCTGTGGAATTTCCTCAGAATATTATTCCAAAAGTCATTACCGAGTGGAAGTATGCAAAGTATATTTTTTACTATTATTATTTTTTTTACTATCTTTTGCATATACCTAATAGCAAAACAAGCTGAATTTAGTTTGGGGGTATTTTTTTTTTAAATAAAAAGTTGTTTAAGTGAACTGTCCGCATAGTCAATAGGCGTGACTGAGTGTTAAATGAAAAAATAAATGGAAGAATGGATGGATGAGTGGATGGATAAATAAGTAAGTAAATAAATAAGTAACTAAGTAAGTAAATAAGTTTAATATACATTGTTATATTATGTAGAGACCTTACTTGGATGAATTTCCTTGTAAGTATACTAAATAATGACAATGTCCATCAATTGGTTTAAGAGAAATGGCTGTATACAGACGAATGGCATGTCAGTCATTTTCTGGAAATCTCCCGTTTGATATATTAATTCCTTCAACATACCTTCCTCATCTTGGCACGCTGCTCTCTTGTGATCCTGATGCAGTTTGTAGGTCCAAGACAGTCCTGCACTACTTGGCAGAACACGAGGTGAAGTGCTAGAGGACTACTTAGTATCTCTCCTGGCGAAAACACCTATCAACATAACAATCCCAATATCGTTATAAAACTTTCAAAGAAAAATATAACTGCACTGATGGCAGTGACGGTAATAATAATAATAATAATAATAATAATAATAATAATAATAATAATAATAATAATAATAATAATAAAAACAAGAACAACAACAATGTAAGAAACGTGCTTATAAAATTAGGCTTACTTATGTATTTATTATTACTGAAGTTCAAAATATTACATTAAAGTAATTTCATTTAACTTGGTACTTATGTGAAGTCATTTTCAATAGTCTAATGCAGTGGTACTCATTATGTGGCCCATGGGCCACATGCTGCTCTCAAAGACATTATTGTGGCTCTTGAACAAATATTACTATTACTATTCTTTTTCCGAGAATTTTTTTTTTTAATTTCTGTAATAATATGCAACTGGAGAAAACTTTGGTTACCTTGCATTAATATTGCTAGTGAAGGAGTTTAACAATGACACTTAGGCTATTTGTTTCCTTTAAAAAAGCTAGTGTCATGACTCACGTGCTTATTATGTGTTGATATAATAATGGGTTATAAATGTGTTTATCTTAATGTATAGCAAACATTCAAATTTTGATAAGAAGTATCCAATCAAGGATAGAAAAACTGAAAATGTTAAAAATTCCCACAATATCTGAACAGAAAATAATGTATGCCACTGTGCATAAAACCGAATTGACTATAAAAGCAACATATCACGTAGCAGAAATGAAGTCATTTACAGGTACATAGATTTTAAGGAATGCCTTCTATCTGTATGTGACACTTCATTTGATAAATTTTAAAATTCAAAATAGATTACAGATTTACAAATGAAATAGAACACCAAATCAATCTGTTCGTGTTGATATGATTTTGCAGAAGAATAGCAGAGTCCGCCCTTAATCTTCGAGAATACTAAAAATGTTAGTTGTTTTATATTTAAATAATAGTAATAATAATAATAATAATAATAATAATAATAATAATAATAATAATAACAACAACAACAACAACAACAACAACAACAATAATAATAATAATAATAATAATAATAATAATAATAATAACAATAATAATGTTCTAAATACAATAATTAAAAATCCGCATATTTTGTTAAGCTTCAGCACTGTAAAATGCATTGTGGCTCTCGGCAAATTAATATTTCTCATTTTTGGCTCTTCTCCAATTTCTAGTCAATACCACTGGTCTAATGGCTGTCATGCTCGCAGGCTCAAGCACAATTGAGGGAAATTTGTTTTGAAACATTAAAAATCTTTTGAATTGGTTTCTACAGGAAGGAAAATCGGAGGGTTTCATACCATTGATTGACGGCATGTAAAAATAACCCTTACCCTGAATGAGAATGCTCCAAGAAAAAAAATATTGTCCATTAGGTACATAAAAATATATCTGTACTAGATAGTAATTTTTTTCGTCTTCTAACCTATCACTGTGTGGATAATGAAATGATGAATGCAGCCATTGACTCAGAAATGGAATTCAATTCCGTTAGGCAAGCAGAATTTCAGAAAAATATAATTGACTATGTGTGGAGGCATTAAGAATAACAATAAAATTGTGTTTATTTGAATGACATAACTCAACTCTGATCAGACAAAAAAAGCCGATATTGCAAATAAAAATAATTTAGAAAAATTCAAGTCTAGTTTTTCAGGTAAAGCTCCTGTGAAGCAGACTTGATAATTTCAAGGGAAAAATTGTTCCGGGATCGATACCTGGCCCTGGAACAATATTTCCCTTGAAATTATTCAAGTCTGTTTCACAGGAAGCTTTACCTGAAAAACTAGACTTGCATAATATATACGTTACTGTAGGTACGTTAACAGAAAATCACAATTCCAAGTCACACAGAGTTTGTGTGCACTCGATGTGGGTCTCTGGAACAATTTTTCCCTTGAAATTATTCAATTTAGAAAAATATTTGCTCACATTTTAAGGCATTTTTATGTTACCCAAAACTACCAGTATAAGTATATAAAGATCAGTTAAAATTGTTAATTTGAGAACAGAATTTCACATAACCTTAATACTAAATGAACATGAAATACCTGTTATCTTTTATTTTATTCCTAACGAAAAGTAGTCGGCATCATGATGTTTTTAAACCTGATGCTGTATATGTACTGATACTTAATTTAACACCCTGACTTAACCATCATTCTGTAGGCATGACAAGTCACAATTTTCCGTCTTTGCATCTTGATGATGATGATGATGATGATGATGATGATGATGATGAACGAACTAGTCAATTAAAAAATAATGGGGAAATGGCAGATGAAATGGTAGTGCCCCGAGAATATTCCTTCATAACATTGTCTCTGTTCACCACAAATAATTCTACTTGGTCTCATTAGGTTTTTAACCCAGATCGTCAGAATGGACAACCAACACTATTTTCGTTAAACTAATAGTGTGCTTATAAATTTACCCTTTTATGTGTGATTGGCGGGTTTTATATGTAATTGGATACTAGTCCAGTCACAATTACATTATATGGCGGATCACACATCTGTGATCACAAGAATTTGTTATATTGTAAGATGGAATGTACAGTTACTGCACGCACCTCTTTTCTAACGTTGAGTCTCCAGGTAACTCTGTTGTACGTGAAGTATGCGGCAGTGCTCGGTCCAAAGATCTTTGTCTTCACCATCTCCAGATTCTTTCCATGGTCACGACGTTCCATGATGAGGGGTGGTACTGTATCCACAGGTTGCAGAAACTCTGGAGATTCCTCAACTGAAAAGAAATTCAAAATATTACATGATGTAGCAAAACTAAATAAGATATTACTTTAAATATAGTGAATGCCTAACCTAACTTGGATTGGAATAAATTCTCTTTTTGGAAATCAAGTTGATACAAGTGAATGCAAAGCTGAATATATGTAAAGTCAAAAGAACAGTCCAAATTCTATCTAAACTGGCTCATAAGTCCAGAGAGCTAGTATTGACCCATCATACAGAAGTATTGTAACAATGCAAATGACATCTGTTATGTCATCTGTTTGCTTGAAATGGTGATTTTCCGTAGCTTCATTTCACTTTCTGCCCATTTCTCATTGCATTCAATGCGATTTGTTACGGGTTCGCATTTGATTCAATTTTATTAAATGTTAATACAGTATTTACCATGCTTTTGCATCTTTTGCCTAAACATTATTTACTCTTAACCTCTCTCTAAAATTTAAAATGAATGAAGCCTTGTAATTGTTAACGATGAATCTGATTTTTTATTGGTTTCATGACAACAATAATAACAATTAACAATAATGACGACGATGATAATAATAATAATAATAATAATAATAATAATAATAATAATAATGATAATGGGAATGAAACAGCAGATTCACTGGCTAAAAAAGGAATAAATATTCAATTCACCAAAATACCAACAAATCTATATTCAATAAAGAACCTAATCAAAAGAAGAACCAAAGAACAACCCCTCAAAGACAGCTCACAAATAACGAACAACAAAATATAGAAAAACATACAAGACTCCTGGAATAACAACAAAAACAAACCCAGAAAAGAATCAACAACAATCTTCAGACTGAACATCGACCATGACTGCCTTGCAGCTAACCTGCGTAAGATAAAAATCTGCTGAAGTAGCCACTGTATAATATGCAACCAACCGGACACAGTCATCAACAAGGACCACCTTCAGGAATGCGGCAAGCTAAATAATGATCCCAACAAAGTAGAACGTTATTGAGGTGCCAGAAGACAAATGAAATAAATCTTCAGAGTCTGCCATTAGAAACCAACTAGTCCAAATTTCTGGGTCATGCATCAGTACCATAACAGCCAAAATATAGATTCATATAAAGTAACTAAGATAATCCAAGTTTGAGAACATGGTTTTAAATCTTCAAACAAGAATTTGTTTGGTGCAATGTTATTATGGCTGTGGCAGAAATTTCACTACTGAATTAAGATAATTTCAGACAAAAATGCAAACTGAGAAAAGGTCCTTGTAACGTGCTTTCTTAACATGCATTGATTAAGAAATTTGAAGAACCTGGTTCAGTTCATGATAAAATGAAATCGGAAACAATAAGAAGTGATATTCAGGTTGCAGAGATTGTTTTGAGATTGAAAAATACTCAAAAAGCTGTTGCTTAAAATCGTACTTCAGGTGGTATCCATTGGTTTTGAGTAAAATTCCACTGGTTTTTGAGTAAAATTATAGTTGTTGTGATTTCACAGGGATTTGTATTTTTATTTAATTGGTTATTTAACGACGTTATATCAAAAGTCATATTTATCACATTAATTACTTTTTACTTTATGACTATTTAAAGATTTTTTTATTTATTTTTTTTTATTTTTATGTTCAGCATTGCTTATGTTTAGGTTTCTAAATGAAAAATACACGTATGTTAATAAGGCATCTTCCTTTATTTTGTATAGGACCCTCCTCAGCTCTTTATATGACCCCCATGGAGATCGCAATCCCCACTTTGAGAACCACTGTTGTACAATATGTCTATGTATAGGCCTACTCTTTTGAAAAGATCCATTTAAATATGCCTAGTTATTGTCTTTAAGTCCATTAATTAACTTTATTGTCAATATTCACGTTTCTGTATGAAAGTGAATATCTGCTCTATTATTCTTACTTTCAGAACTATTTTTACTCTCAAGTACAATACTCCTTTAAATACAAAAACTTTTTTTTTTCGTTTCATAATATTCTTACATTTGCTTTATAGCATAGAATAAAGAACATGTCCAATTCTTACGTTTAACAATAAACTGCAATACATATAAAATGCAAATTGAAATATGTACAGAATTAATACCTTAATAACAATGATATTTTATACAATGTAATATGTTTACCATTTAATAGTATTATAATATTTACACAGTACTGTGAAATGTCAAGAATTCATCTATAGAATAGAAAGTGTGAGATATTAAGTAATTTTCTAGTTTTACCTTAAATAATGCAGGGTTTTGGCTATGATTCTTAATGTCTTCAGGAAGACTATTGAACATTTTTATCGCCATGTAACGTACTCCCATTTGAAAGCATGATAAATTTGATGATGACGTATGAAAATCATTCCTTCTGTGGGTATTTATACTATGTATGGCTGAGTTAGTTGGAAAATTTTCTTTATTACATAAGAGGAAATTTATTGTAGAGTATATGTATTGATTTGTTAAGGTTAGAATCTCTAATTTTTTTAAAAATAATCTACATGATTCTCTAGCCTTTGCTCCAACTATTATTCTAATGGCTCTTTTTTGTAATAAGAATATATTTTTACTATCTACAGAATTTCCCCAAAATATTATTCCGTAGGACATAATGGAATGAAAATAGGCAAAATACATTGTCTTTAAGATACTGCTGTTTAGAAATTGTTGTAACGACCTAATTGCGAAGCATGCTGAGCTAAGTTTGGGGGTTATTTCTTTGATATGATTTTTCCAATTTATTGTATTATTAATATGCAAACCAAGAAATTTGGTTGTTGATGTTTCTAGTAGAGGTATATTGTTGATAGTTGTGTCCAATGTTTCAGAGATTAAATTTGAAGTGCCTTTAAATTGAATTATGTTAGTTTTATTAATGTTTAATGCTAGTTTATTGGTTGTAAACCAGTCATAAATTTTAAGGAGAATTGTTTCTGTTTTATATTTGAATGTGGCAAAGTTCTTGTCTGTAATTATGATACTTGTGTCATCTGCAAATAGTATAGGATAACCTATTCCTTTTATTATGGGGCCAAGGTCATTTATAAAAATTAGAAAAAGAAGAGGCTCTAATATAGATCCTTGTGGGACTCCTGTATGAACATTTCCCCATGTTGAAGTAGATTTAAAGGAGTTATTAAATGCGTTGATTTCCACTTTTTGTTTTCTGTTTAGGAGATATGACTCAAACCACTGATATGCTATGCCTTTAATACCATAGTATTCTAATTTTTGTAGTAGAATTTGATGGTTAATACAATCAAAAGCTTTGGAGAGATCACAGAATATCCCTCCTACTTGTAATTTTTTATTAATAGCTTCCAGAATTTTATCAGTTAAATTTAACGTCACTTGCTCAGTTGATTTATTCTTTCTGAATCCAAATTGTTCCGGATTGAGAATGTTGTATCTATCAAGATGATGATATACTCTCTTATATATAACTTTTTCGAAGACCTTTGAGAAGACTGGTAGAAGGGATATGTGCCTGTAGTTTTCGGGCGAGGTTCTGTCCCCTTTCTTGAATAAAGGAATAACAACTGAATATTTCAGTCGCTCTGGAAATACACCATTAAACATTGAAAAATTACATAAATAAGACAGGGACTTGGCTATTATTTGTGAACCGGCTTTTAATATTTTACTAGTAATTTCATCATATCCCGAGGAATTTTTAGACTTTAATTGCTTTAGAATTGTAATTATTTCTCGTGAATTTGTTGGAAAAATTTGAATATTTGGGAAATTACAGGAATAGATATTTTCAAACAATCGATGGCATTATTATTATTATTATTATTATTATTATTATTATATTTTATTATTATTATTATTATTATTATTATTATTATTATTATTATTATTATTATTATTATTATTATTATTATTATTATTATTATTCTGTGGGATGTTTAGGTTATCAGTTATTGAGAGAAAATGATTGTTGAATATGTTCGCAACTTCTGTTGCATCTGATGTTTTTCTATTATCTGTTACAAGAGTGTAACCTTGTTCTTTACTTCTACACTTTCCACTTTCTTTTTTTATTATGTTCCAAGTTGTTTTGATTTTATTATTCGAATTCAGAATAATTCCGTTATAGTAAAGTTCTTTGGCTTTTAAGATTACTTTGTGTAATATTTTAGAGTACTTTTTAAAGTGAGCTATTAATTTGGGGTCATTACTATTTCTACTTTGAATATAGAGAGACCTCTTAGTTTTACAAGAGATTTTTATGCCTTGTGTAATTCAATTGTTTTTAGATGTTTGAGAATTTTTGTACTTTACAGGAAAACTGGATTCAAAGATATTTAAGAATGTATTATGAAACACATTGAATTTACTATTCATATCACCATTATCATATACCGATTCCCATGTTTCATTTTTTAGTTTAGCTTCGAAGTCCTTTAAAGATTCTTCATTTATGACCCTTAACCTAAATTTATTCGTGTGTTTTGATGCAGGAATGCTATCGTTTCTTCTTATTAGTTGAGCATCATGGTCTGAAAGACCATTTATAATGGGAACTGTGCGGTAACTATCTAATCTATCTTTCCTTATAATTATATTATCAATTATTTAATTTTTGCTTGAAAATGTCCAACTTTTAACTAATTTGTCATACACTTCTCCTACATTAAAAGTACAGATATACCAATATTAAAATGTTGACACCTGTTATTATAAAACTCTAATAACATTCTGAAATGATTTGATATGAAACCACGACTTAAGAACAGTCTGAAATATCTGTAGCTTACAAGTGAAAGTACAAACTTGAACTCACTCTCAATCCGCTCCATCCTGTCGGTGAGGTGTGTTGAGACCGAGGACCGGCGATCTCTCTCAATCCGTGCAACCCCTCCACCCTGCTCGAACATATCTCTGCCTCTACCAGCATGTTGATACTGACTATTATTATATGCGTTGGTGTACATATCTCGGTTGTTGGCGTGCTGCTTGTTGTTATGTTGGTACACTGCAGAGTCTCTGTTCGTCTTCACAGGCTGGATCGGCGGTGGTGGTGACCTTGGCTGTGGCAACGCTGCGTTAGGCCTACCGAAACAAGACACACCTACAATTAACTGAAGCACTTATGCAATTATACAGTAACGGCCGTTGCTCTTCATGATTTCATGATTAAAGGCGTGAAGCAATTAAAACTAGCAAAACCAGTTTACAGAGTTATATTTATGCATTTTAAGTGGAAGACAAGAGTTCTCCCAGGATGTTGACATCATCAGTGCATACAGCAGAAACAAGTAACATGACACGAGAAATTGTACTTTCTTATTAAGTCTAGTATAGGGAGAGCATCATGATGTGCAAAATCAATTTCTAATTTTGTCAGAGCTGGAAGCTTCCAGTAACTCTATTACAATAAATTAGTTTTCCATGATGTCTATCTCTGTATATTTATCTCTGTTTACAATATTTTATTTTACATAATTCAAATTAATTGTATTATTTTTACTAGTTAATTTATTCAGAAAACATCAAAATCTCTAGTTGAAATTTTCTGGCAATTTATTTACATAAAGCAGCATAAAATAGTCAGTAACTTTAGTTGGCTAAGATCTTGATGGCTTGTTAGTTTAAGAGAATCTAGAGTTATATGAGTATTTCTGAAGCAGAAGCACCTGTAAGGAAGAATTCGTTATCCTCGGTGATAACGTGATAGAAATAGATAACAAGCTGAATTAAATTTTGACATAAGCAAGAAATTGATAGTAAATTTACTTTGGAAAACATATTATATAACTTTCACGTGTTAAATTTTATGTTACTTTGTTAACATGTTTCGGCCTGCTGTTGGCCATCATCAGAACTGGTTGTTGCTGGTCTTGACGTCTTTTGTTTTGTTTTCTGTGGGGGTGTGTTTGTGAAGTGTAATGTGGAGTCAAAGAGTGTGTGTGTTCTAAAATTGTGTTGTGTGTTGAGAACTTCATTTGGATGTGTTTTTGTGTGTTTGTATATTTCGTATTGTTCTAGTGTGTTTAGTTTCTGGCTTTTTGGTTGGATATCTAGAATTTTCATGTCTATGTTGATGTCTCTGTATGTGTGGTTAGCATTTGTGATGTGTTCTGCATATGTGGAAGTGTTTTGTAATTTTGTTATGGCTGTGATGTGTTCTTTGTACCGTGTATGAAATGATCTGCCTGTCTGTCCTATGTAGAAGTTGTTGCAGGTGTTACATTTGAGTTTGTATATGCCTGTGTGGTTGTATTTGTTTGTGTTGTATGTGTGTTGAGATGTTTTTTGTAGAATATTATTTGTTCTGTATGCGATGTTGTAATTTAACACCCCAACAGGAAACAAAACAAAAGGCGCCAAGATCAGCAACAACCAGTTCTGATAATGGCCAACAGCAGGTCGAAACATGTTAACAAAGTAACAACACGTGAAAGTTATATAATACGTTTTCCAAAGTGATATAGTGTTAAAAGTTGTGTAATCAAGATGTATAGTAAATTTTACCTATCACGCTCTCATTCTAGGACAAAGTGAAACCAATGTTCTAGTGTACGAGCAATAATGTGATGTGTTAGAAATGTTTAGACAATGGAATTTAATAATATGTTATGTTTTTCCGGAAATAATCAACTAGGGTTAGGTCTTCTATATTAAATAAATTTAAATGTGTTTATATTATTTACAAGAAAGAATTATTTAATTAGTTATGAGAAAGGTGGGAGTAAAGTTGAATGAGAAAATTAGTATGAATAGTTATTAAGTGTAGCTGAAAATAAGATACGTGGAGGATAATTAGAGTGATAAATTAGGAGGAGGAATAAATGAAAGTGAAGGGACATGAAAGACATAGTTAAGGGCAAGTATTAAGGTCACGATATATCTGTTTTTAAGCTGTAAATAGTCTAAGTAAGGGACTGCTGACTCGAATACAGAAATATGAAGGGTTAGCAGGACCGAATATGTTGACAGAAATATATAGGTATCATATCAAAGGGTCCTGGGTAGAAACTCTTTAATGTAACTGAGTATAGTATCACAGCAGTGTAACACATATATATGTATATATAGTTCTGAAGTTTGCTGGTGTGCTTCTAACTTGTGCAAAAACCACAAAATCTCTATTCCCTTCAAAATCTAAAAATTCACTTTTAATAGCTATATAATATACAGAGTGTCCCAAATTGATGTATACACATTTTGAAACACTATTTCTCAGCAACGAGATGAGACAGAAATGCGATTTTTGCGGTTTTGTATTCCTTAAGCCCGTACATATTCAAAATGGCCCACTTCTGCCACAGTATACTCTCAACAACGACATACAACAGAGCGACATACCAATTAGATTGTTGCGAATGGAATATCATTACAGGAATGTTCAATCTGAACTCTCAGTTCCTCCAGCCTTTGTGGTTTTGTGGCGTACACTGTGTCCTTTAGAGCTGCCCATAGGTAGAAGCCTGGAGGGTTTAAATCCGGAGATCGAGGTGGGAACTCCGCAGCACTTCCTCTTCATCCTATCCATCTCTGGGTCGTCCTCATTTAGTGTGTGGACAAGTCTCGGAATGTAAGGCTTCCATTTTTGAGCTCGCAAAATTCGACGAACACTGCATTTGCTGATACCAATCTCACGAGAACATTGCCTCTTTGACTTCTTTGGGGATTGTGCAAAAGCCTGCATGACTGCATCAACACTCTCATTATTGGTGGAACTTCTCTTTCTTCCACACTGCCCTTTCAACATATCTTGCACTTCTGTCGACTTCAAACTTGTCTCGGATTCTTGTGATAGTTAACCTTGTTGGTACTTGTGTTCCGAATTCAATCCTGCAACATCGTTGAACCACAACAACATTCTCCACTTTCCAATAACATTTCAGTATTCACTTACGTTCATCGAACGATAATTCCACCGCCATGTTTGTTTATAAACAGATAAACATGTTTCCATACTTTCCACTGCCTTCTGAATAAAAAATCGTATTTCTATCTCTTTTTTTTTTTTGCTGTGAAATAGTATTTCAAAGAGTGTATACATTAATTTGGGACACTCTGTATAATACCAGGACCTTATGTGAGTCACACGCAACAGAACTCACCCTTGTGAGTAGAAGCTGCTGGCCCTGGATGCAGCTGGTGGTGCTGTATCTATGAAGTGGGGAGTGACAGGAGGTGGAGGCGGAGCTGGTCTCCAGTTGCTGCTGTTGTTGTTGCTTGTGTTCTTCTCCCCCCAGCCACTGGCTTTGTCCCAGCCACTTCCAATTATACCCGACTTATCCCATGCACTACCAGAAATGCCAGGCTTGTCCCAAGGGCTCCCAGACATCCCGACCTTGTCCCAGCCGCTGCTGGATATACCCGTCTTGTCCCAAGCACCATTGCTGCTAATTACTGAAGGCTTCTCTTCAAACCGTGGTGTAGTCTTCTCCATGCGTTCCACCTGATGCAAAATGAACACAATAAGAGTTGAAAAATATACAGCACTTACGTTATTAATACTTTCTTCATCTTCATATGTAGAGGAGTATACAAATGAAAGATGAAATAATTATGTTAATGTATAGAAGTAATACATACAGATATTTATTTTCCAATGGCTAAAATTGACGATCAAGTCATTTTCTCTATACATACAGATATTTTTAACTTAAAAAATTCTTTCTGAAGAAATTCTTTATGATCTGGCATGAATTATACAAAGTTGTTAGTCTCTACCAAACACTTCTTGGAGACAAAGGATCTACATTGTTCCATTTTACACTATTTTTATGTAAAAATTATTCATGAAGAAAATCTTTAAAACAGATTTTAAGTAAATCACCATTTTGTGCAATTTTAGCGTAAGGACTTTAAATACATGCGGTTCACATCGGGATCATCTTGACTGTCTGCGCATGAGCGGACTTGATTAATAAAAACCTAAACTAATAAAATCTAACCTTTGTATATGCAAGATGTGTAACCAGATCACAAAGAAAACTTTTTGATTTGATCTTGATTTTATCTGGAATGAACACGCGAAAATAAATCCAGGTAAGAATCACGCTGGCACTGCATGAGAGGTCTGCGAATGTGCCACAGCCAAACTGTTCCTCTCGCGAGCTCCTCCTCTTGAAATAAGCTCTTGTTAATAAAGTAAAAATTATATTTCACTATGCATATTTTTCACGTGAATTAAATCACAGATATTACCGAAAATGTCTAAATTATTTTCGCAGATAGTCCTATAAAAATTACCATTTTTTTACATCGATATTTAAGATATTGTATATGACTATTTTGTTGTTAACAAAGATTATTTTCAAAGGAAATGTCCAAACAGAACTGAAATTTCCAGAAAATTAATAATGATCCTAGCACTGACATGAAAATTCTGAAAGGCGCTGACCAATGAAGAAATTCATAGATGAATACTAAGGCTGGAACATGTCAACAGTAGCCTATTTCCTTGAAAACTTAATAATGTTGACTAACTAAACACATAAAATTTGACCATAAATTAATCGAAATTATTTGAATGAATTATTAAAAGTGTGACAATCATTTCTAAAAATGCGAAATTTAGGCTAATATAAAAGAACAGTACTTTACAGTCCTTATATGGGGCAAAACTCAGATATGAAACTTGCTAAGATAACTCACCTGGCTTCGAACTATGTTCGTCTGTTGCACATCAGAACGCTCCTCCTTGTTCACGGCTCTTAATGGTGTCGATGTTACAGCTTCTACTGAATCTACGGAATCCCAACGTCCAGCTGCAACATTAGGCAAGTCACTTAATTTAATCTATACTTTAGTCATCCTCAAAAGTTGAATAGTTTACAATTAGATTCGAGGTTTGTGGTTTCAAACGCAGACGAAGGGAATGGATTAACATGGCTTCCTTAAAAATGGACATAAACCTGGGATCCCATTTCACAGAACTTTGTCCTTGTATAATCAGTCCTCAAATTTCACCACACATTTCAAGCTCAAATTTAGTTAGCGCAAATGAAACAGACTGTAGTGGTTTCTTATACTGAATAATATTTTAAAAAATCATGTCCTAGCACTGATGTGAAAATAGTCTGTATTACTGATGAATTGTTTATGATTATAAATTGAATTAATTCTACTTGATATGAATTGTAAATTTTGTATAGCTTAACGAAAATATGCTTGTAAATTGAATTAATCTGTTTACTTTGTATTGTATATGTTCGTATAGTTTGGCTGATGAATTGTTTATGCTTTAAATTGAATAGTAATCTGTATAGATCGACTGATGAAGTGATTATGCTTATAATTTGAAGTAATTTGCATGATATGTATTATGAATTTCTGTTTATCTCAACTGATGGAATTGCTTATGCCTTTAAATTGTATTAACTTACTTCCTATGTATTATATTTTATAGCTCAACTGATGAATAATCGTTTGGGTTTGTAAATTTAATAATCTGATTGGCTAAGTGCTGTATATTTTTAGTAGAGCCATCGATGTAGCTCAGTCGGCAGACTTGCTGGCCTGCTGATCCGGAGCTGCGCTTGGGCTTGGGTTGGATCCCCGTTTGATCTGATTGATTGGTTTCTTCCGAGGTTTTCCCCAGCCATGGGACTGATGTTGGGTGGTCTATGGCGAGTCCTCGGCCTCACTTCACTTCACCCCAGTTTGGTCTGATTACCTGGTTGCGTTTTTTCCGAGGTTTTCCCCAACCATAAGGCAAATGCCAGGTAATCTGTTAGCGAATTCTCGGCCTCACCTCATCTCACTACATCTCTCCAAAAAATTGTAAAAAAATTGAAATTGAGATTGCAAAAAAATTGTAAAAATTGTAATTGTAATCTTGTAAATTTTTTACTTGCTTCATATCTTAAACCTTCGTTGCTAATGTAAGATCTATGGAATACAATAAATGAAATGAAAATGAAACTACCACTGAGGATAATTAATACAGTTTTTCTATATGCCATGAACCCCATCTTAGCCTCCTTTATGAGAGAAATCCAAAGCAGTACAAATAATTCAGATGTAATAATAATAATAATAATAATAATAATAATAATAATAATAATAATAATAATAATAATAACAATAACAATAACAACAGAAAAAGTAAACATACTGTATATCTAGTAATTATCTAGAGCTTAAAAAAGGTCAGTCTACAAATATTTTTCATTCCTAGCAGCGTTTTAAATTTATTATTATTATCATTGTATTAAGTCTATCTAACAAAATTGAATGTCGTGGCCAGAATTATTTCCGTTAAAAAGTATTTTGTACCATTTGGACTTAAACACACGATCCATAGCAGTACTTGAAATAATGTTCCTTCTACATTGTAATGCATATAAAAGATAAACCATTCATTAAAGTCATTCCTTCAGTGGTGCTTTATGGATGCGAGACCTAGACATTTACAGGGCGAGATAACCTGCTCCAAATATGGGAGAGAAAGATCTTGTGGAAGGTCTGCGGTGCAGCTTGTGAAAAGGAGGTGCATCTGGACCAACCAGGAACTGTACGATCTCTACGGAGAAATCAAACTGCTGCTGAGATAAGGAAAAGGAGACTGAAATATTTGAGACATATGATGAGCATGGAGGAGAACAAAGTTCCAAAGAAGATCCTCAACTAACGCCCAGAGGGCAGAGGAGATCAAACACACCAAGGAAAAGATGGCTTGATGACATTAGTAGGGATGTGGAAGTGCTGGGCATAAGAGATTAGAGGAAATATGCCAAAGGCAGACATGAGTGGGTGACTTCTGCAGAGGAGGCTAGGATCCTACAGGGACTGTAGCAACTCTAGATCGATTGATTCATCCATTAAAAATTTGTTTTCTTACCTAATTGTTGTTCCAACATCAGTCTCCTATTATCTTCAAGTTTTTTGACTGGTCGATGAGGACTAGATGGAGATGAATCATCCCGTTTCGAAGGTATGACACCAGGCTTCTCAGGTTTATTGCTTGCCCTAAATCATGTTTAAAATACATTTTCAAATTTCACTACACACAGACAACTTGCGTTAAATTATTTTTTAACTTTACCTACGGTACTTATTTTGGGGAGGAACTAATAAAGCTCATGTCTTTCATTTTGTTATCTATAATGTACCTGTACATACTATAAAGAAAGAACAAAGTGCACAGCGGTCAACAATAACTTATTGGGAGGAAGTTTTCTGTAACTTTTCTAAATCTCATTTAATGTCTATTTTTTCATTCTGAATCACAAGCTAGTACGATGATTAAATTATAATTTATTTCTCAATTAATAGTGTGGTAGTAATTCTGAACATACTAGAAAATATCAAAAAGCTTGGAAAGTTAAAGCTCGGTACTTGGTTATCTTGTTTTTCTATTATTTAAAAATATAAATACTTAAAGTTATATTTGTAAACATGATGAACTTATACATACAGAGTGTTAAAAAAGTGATCATTCCATCTTATATCACAATGGACAGTTTTCGTTAAAACTGGGACATTGTTTGGCTGTGAATGGTTCTCATTTTGAGCATCTGTGGTAAAGTTTAGTTAGTAATAGTGTTTTGTTTAATTTTATGGCCTACTAAACATGATTTTAAATACTTATTTGTCTGAAGTTTGAAGTCCATGAAACAAGTTTAATAAATAGTTAAAAGACACGAAGCCAGTGAATGGGTAAAATTTCTGCATATTCATACGTAAAATTTAATGAAGATTCGGTATATATAATTTTTAATATAGAGTGTCATTACAAAAAATAAAGTTTACTGTCACACTCTGTATGTCTGAATAACTAACTTTTTTCGAACACTGATACCATATTGTATGGTTTATCTCCATCAGCTTTTGTATTAAACTTTTTTTTATAAAATTAAAATTTAAGAAGTTATGAATAATATTCCATACTTTTTTAACACTGTATATACAATTCCATTATCAAAAATATCCTTTTCTTATGGACGTGAAATTCCGTAGGTAACTAAGAGAAAAAAATAATGCAATCAAGATAGATTTTTGGAGACGTTGTGCTATAATATCCAAAAACGTTTGTGTTAAAGGTGAAAAATAAATACAAATTAAAAGAAACAATCATCATTAATAAAATCCACAAAAACAAATGAAATAATTTGATCATGTTCACGCCTGTAGGGTACCGCAAAAAATATTGAATTACTTTTTTTTTTTTATGAAGAAAGAAAAGAGCTGAATAGAAGATGTAAATTATGCCATGAAATAGAAAATGAATAATGATTGGCTTGGGAAGACTGGCAATGGAAAATTGGAAGACATCTTCAGATGCATGAAATTGGATATGTTGATAATGAATTTACATTTCCTGTAATTCTCTTAAACCGAGTTTTATAATATTAGATGATATTTTCTCAATTATTTCTAGAAATTAACATGAGTAGGTATCTACTACAGGCAAACTAAAGCAGTATACATTCACCTGAGACTGTGATTGGCAGTGACCATCTCAAGTTTGGTCCGCATTTCACTACTGATGCGCAGTTTGCCTATGCTTCCAGGGCTTGGGCGGGAAGCTCCAACTTCAAATGCTCTGTGGACATAACAAAGAAATATATTATAACAGAAAGAAAATATAATTATCAACAATTCATGTGTATTGTAATTATTTTATACTTCCTGTACAGTGTAAAAATCAAAATAAATTGAGCTTACATTAAAGATACATAACTCACATTATTGTAAAAGAAAAGATATTATAGTTTTTTAAACTGCCATGATGAAAGAATTGTAGAATATAAATAAAACAAACGTGTCTTTTCAAAGGCCATATTATCACAGCATATAATTGATATCCTAAGAAAAATAATTAAATCTTTGGCATAAAATTGATGATACATCACAGTGTATTATAAGATCCAGTGTTCATCAAACAATCAGGTATATGGCAAAAATATACTATTTTTAAATATTATCAAATTACCTAACAAAAAAGAAAAATAGTCTGCGAAGGATTTGTATACTTGACAGATTTTATCTAATGAAAGTGTACACCAAGAGACGATGTATACTATCTCAGAGATACCAAAAATTGTGAGTGTGAAGAAGAAAAAAAAGTACCAATGACTTCAATGAAAATTTACGACATTCGGTGTCAGTACACTTGCATTACATTATTTGGTGAAAGGACTCACGAACTTGTTATACACAGTTTGTATAAATGGAAAGCAGTGGTAATGACAAATCTTTATATAGAATGAACCGTAAGTAATGTTATTAATTTCAGGGAGTTATTCCTTGAGATAATTCAAACAAAAAGTTTAATACAATTTTGCTCGTTTTTGCTTTCTTTTTGAGAAAAAAAAAACGGTTTCATATAAAACATTTCATAGCGTGTTTTGGGAAAGCCATTGATTTAATTCCCAATATGCTGAGTCAATTTAAGAGAGCAGTGTATTATGATAATGAATGATTGAAAGAAATTTAGTTTTATCCTTTACATGTGCAGGAATTTGATCCGAACAAATGTATCTAACTTCTCGTTCTGGAAAGGAATTTTAAAATGTTACATTTGCTCGGATCAAATTTCTGCACATGTAAAGGATAAAACTAAAATTCTTTCAATCATTCATTATCATTTTACTGCTCTCTTAAATTGACAGCATATGGGAATTTAATTAATAGCTTTCCCAAAACACACTATGAAATGTTTCATATGAAACAATTTTTATCTTGGAAAGGAAGCAAAAACGGGCAAAATCGTATTAAACTTTTTTGTTTGAAATATCTCAAGGAATAACACCCTGAAATTAACGACATTACTTACGGTTCACTCTGTATATTCGGCTTGAATTCTCTGTATGATAATTAATATTATTAAACACTTTTGTAAATGTTGGAGCAATGTATGCACATTTTTATCACCAGAAATTGCATTTTTATATTTTTCCAAAGTTGTAAAATGGGAAAATAATATGATTTTAAATGTATTTTGATGAAAGACTAAGAGGTAAGGGGGTGTATAGTAGCATCACAGTTAAGGCACAATGCTGTAAGCCGGAAGGTCGTAGATTCATGGATTTTTCCATTCATCTAATCCTTCCAGTCATACTGTGGCCTGGGATCTACTCAGACTCTAACAGAAATGAGTACCTGGGGCATTTCCTTGGGGATAAAGGCGCGATGTGCATGTAGGACTAACATCCCTACTGACATTAAATGCCGATTGTCTGTTAAGATGGGAGCCTTAACTTCTCGCTACCCTCTGGACCGATTTGGTCTGTCATGGAGTTGACTTTACTTTACCTTCTAAGAGGTAAGATGAAATTTTGGACAGAGAAATGGTATGTTCTACGAGAATTACGACATATAGATGAGTAAACATTGTTCAGGTGAATTAACTGTAATGGCAACAATGTGTAAGCTCACCTGATTGCATTCTTGTCTTTTCCTTCAAGCAACCCGTCTCTCTTACTGTGGTGACCTGCATTACCAGACCTACTATCTTTCCTGCCAACACCAGCATTACCAGGAGGTGACCGTTCATGACTAGGTGCTCCTGGTGACCCATTTATTTCAAATTCTTCCCATTCGATACCTTCCGCCAGTTCTCCAAACTCCTGAAATAAACAACAGATGTGGTACCGTATATAGAATAGTCTGATACATGTGAGGCAAAATTTTACCAGATGAACTTTGAAAAGAAAGTTGAGGAATATTTTTTGCAACACTTGAAGAAAGATATACAATTAAGCCAGCACGCCTACTTTAACTTTGACTCTGTAAGCCCTCGAGTATTGTCTAACATGATTAGTAGCCTTTTTCTGAATATATACCGGGTGATCCAAAAAGTTATACAATATCAATACATTAGGAGATGAGAGCACTGGTGAATTTTGTATAATTGCTTAAAAAATATTTAAGTTAAACTATAGTAACTCAATTGTATGAAAGTAATATTCAATTAATGAAATCAACTAACTGTAATAAACACAGTATACACCAGGGTTTAAGCTATAAAATAAATAATTGTCGCAAAAATGTACAAACATAAAATTGAAGACATTACAAAAACAGCCCTAGTCATTTTAATGAAATTGAGTTAAGGACACAATTTGCTACTATTTCAAATGTTTATAGACTCCAAAAATGACACATGTCAGGTGCAATAACCACAAGGATAAACACCAGTTGTACGGAAACAGCTGACATGTATTGTTCTATTTTTTTTTTTTTGTTTTTCTGAAAAATAGCAATTTTGACAAGGGTTGTTTTTGTAATAATGTCTTCAATTATACTTGTGCAAATTGCGAAAAGCTTGTGCAATATTATAAATAATTCTACAGAAAGATAAAATTAATAAAATATGCAGAAACAAAAAGTTATGTAATTTTTTTCTTGGAGTTTCATTACTTTCAATCCATCTTACCTCACTCTATATATAGACCTACTTTTGTAAGCAAATCATTACACGTAGATATGTTTAGAATCAATTACTGCTGAATTTACATCACATTAAAATACGTTATTTGATGGGTACTCTAACCACTGAAATTCTTTACTAGTAGGCTCTTCAAGATTTATTAGCAGAGTGCTAACTCTTTTTACTGAAAGGCGGTTTCTAATTCCAGCTTTTACAAGATTCATGCAACTAAATCCTCGCTCACAATTTACAGTATGCGACGGAATTATATAAATCAATTAGAAGAAACTGTTCACTTAACTTACATGAATTGCACAACCTCATTGAAATCCATTCCTGAACATCTATTGCTCCACACCTTTTTGAACAATGTCCATGCCGTTAGCATTTCATTTAAATTCAGATTAGTTCAAGTCCAAACACATCTCTGATTTCATTACCATCTTTGTTTCTAAAGTCCAATGTGGTTGTCGTATTTTTGCACGTTTACATTCAAAGTTTGTTACATTTTTAGAAATCGAGTAGCAAAATGCGACAAATGTGACTGTGGCTTAAACCCTGGTATACGCCCAATCACTCTGTTAATTTTGTAATTGTCCACTTTAAGGCAGTCTCATTGTAACATATTGTGTAGTAAAGCCTACGTTTGCTAACATCACAGAATGTTTTTTTTTTTAAATTTTGAAACATTTCAGTGTGCAGAGACGGATAGTTAACATACCCAAACTGCTTACTACCAAGTCAAGAAATGCCGACCACTGGATTAAGGAAACCATTAAATTGAACTACTAATATGACATAAAAATATGAACTTTATTTTATATTTTCAGTAAACAACTGGTAGCTGCAATAATAAATCGAAATGTATATAAAAAATGAGATTCAATGGATAATTTTAGAATTCATGCTTTTAAATGAACAAGAAACAACATTACTTTCCTAGAGGTAAAACTCATGTCCGTGATGTAATTATAGTTTCATGTAACGGAAATGATACAAAATTATTCCCACATAACTGCATGCTACTTCAAAATCAAAGTAACATATGAAAAATTCCTTGCAAAAATTTAATAAATAAAATTAATTGATTTAACTTTCAGAAGATAATACTATCAGTTTCTTTCAAAATACTTTTGAGGTTAAACCTCATTTAACCTCTGCAAATAATTGTCTACCTAGAGGGTTGAATTGAAATTTGTCACCACTTGAGCGAACTAATTATTATTTTAATGTTCAGAAGATAAGTTCATTCTTTCCACACATTCTTTGAAGGTAATTCTCTATTTAAAGAACGGAATTACCGTATTCATTATTAGCTTGTTGAACGAACCTGTTGTTGTGGCGTTGTTTTCCGCTGATGCTGTCTCATTTTGAACTGCAAGAAGCTGTCAGAACTTTCATCTTGCTCTGTTTTGGGAGGTGGCCACCTCCACTTGCCAATTCTCACTGTCTTGGCTCTACCATAAGGATCCAGGAATGGGCGCGTTTCTGATGGATCCATATGCTCAGGAGGTGGGGGCATTGGTGGAGGAGGGGGAGGAGGTGCTCCTGAAGAAATCATCTGCAAGAAATGTAACATCAAATAAATCTTCTAGATTCAAAACCCCCTAAAGACCATTTTGTTCATAAGTGAGTTATGACCACATATTGCTTACAAAGAATGAATTCTAATGATTTATATAGTTTGAATTCAAAAAGCCACTGAATTTAAAGCAAAAGGTTTGTTAAAAGTCAGTGTTAGGTTGAAAATTTCTTCTATTTGCCACCAGTTAGTGTCAAAATTCTTTAATTTGTGAAAGTAGATATAGGGAATTTTGAATCCATAAGATTCATATTATAAGACTTGAAACTTCCATATTAACCCTTAGGAGCCGTGCATCCATTATAGTGGCCAGCTAGTATTATGGCCATGACGTGATATAATATGTTATAAATTGTATGTTATATATAAAATACGTTGATATTCTTTAATTTTATTAAACATTAAGGACATTGCACTTGATTGAAACAAAATAATTTTTTGTAATTTTTTTTTCATAAAAAAAATAAAAAGGAACAAAATCATTTCAACTGCAGTCAACTGAAACCCCGCCAGTTTCCATGCGTACCATTACACCGATTGTTTTACATGGGCCCTCCCCATCCTTTACCACAAGCTCAATTGACTGCAGTGGCAGGGACACGAACCTGCGATCTTAGGCACGATATGCTGGCTGGACATATCTTGTGTGCCTTAAACCGCTTGGCTGACAAACCCAACACGAATTTACCTGATTAAGCACGATTATGCAGGTATACGAACCCCTAGTTAAGAGTTAGAAATTTTCGTGCAATAGTGGTTAAGTCTTCCAGCTTCTAAAGGTTAATTGTTTTGTGGAGTACCGGTACTAACTTTTAGATTTGGCAACACACCTCTTATAACTCTCTTATAAGAGTTGCGAAATCATCAATCAGATCAAGAATACTGTGTTTTAGAAACTGTACCATCGAAAGAAAGAGATGTGAAGTGGAAGAGGAAGAAAAAGAGGCATTGTAAATGGCTAAATCCACTTAATCGATCCATAACCGAGTATTGTCAAGTGGTTAAGCCATTTGCAACCCTGTGAATGAGCAAGATTCCTTTCTCTCCTTTTATTTTCACCAGAATGCGAAGGTGAAACCAACTTTCGAAATATCGTGTTTTCTAATATTCCATCAGCAATGAAAAGAATTTAATCAAAATCTCTTCACCTCAATAAACCTGCATAATTCTTCTCATTTAAATCAAAACTGCGGCATTACCACAGTCTAGTATATACAGTCACGAAACTCAATACGTAGTAAATATGCATCCATAGATAGTTGCTAACCACTAGGATCGCTACTATCGCCTCATTACAGACAATGCGAAATAATACCATACAGTCTATTGTTCCTAGCACCTTCACAATTCAAGCTTCGTGACTGTATATACTAGACTGTGGTATTACTTTAATTTCAGTATCAACATGTGAAATTACTGAAAAATTCTGCATTTTTTTTTCTAACAATTTCAATGTAGACTTAAACTGTGCCTATAACTCATGATGTTAGTTAGTTTGTATCAAATTCTCTGGCTTGTGACGAGTCATACTGAGTCTTGAACTTCAATATTTGCTACATTTACAAGATTCATCCCCACACGAATGAAGATCATTTTGTATTATCCAGGGTGCACCACGAGGAGACGTCCTCATTACATACCATAAAAATGTTCTCCAAAATTTATTAACACAGAAAATCATGTTCTCCAAATTAGTTCTCCTTTATGATTCGAAAGCAGCTATTCAGACAGTTTACTGTCCAAAAATTTCTGACTGCAAAGAATGTTACGATATTATTTCTCAACTTCGAAGTTGTGGCAAAGAAGTTGTCCTCCAATGGCTACACTCTCACTGTGGGATTATTGATAATGAAACAGCTGATTTCCTTGCCAAAAAAAGGATCTCTCATAGAACAACTACCAACATTCAAACCAACACCTTACTCCACAGTGAAACGTCACATAAAATTGAAAATCAAATTCAAGAGACACTGAAGACGACGACAAATAGCGTCGAAACGGGCCGTCTGTCGAAGGTAAATACCTTTTTAACAATTTTAACACTTTTAACGTGTGACAGAGTAAATTTTATGTTTTTAACAAAGTGTTAACGAGAACTTTAATCAATGATCAAATTTATGAATGATAACAGACTTCAAACAGCAGCCAAAGACAAAAAATGAGAATTCCTAATAAAAAATACGAATGTTATACCTGACCTGCCATGGATTAAGAACAGGTCATGATTGCCTCGCGAAACACCTTCACAAAATCAATATTTTTCCTTCACCAAAGTGCATCTTATGCGACAATCCAGAGGAATAAATGATTGAACACCATCTGAACAATTGCATCGCTGTCAAACAAGAAAATTCTAAGACACTAAAGTATCGGACAGCAAGACTGCTAATGACCTCAGTGTTAGATGGAGCACAATAGACAACAACATCATATTTGCTATATGTACCTCTATTCTTTACCATAGTCTCTGGGATCTTATTTTCGTAGACTCTTGATGAAAATTTGTACTGTTTAATTAATATATACAGAGGGTCGTACTGAAAAGTCATGAGCAGGGAACGGATTTATATGGACTAAAAATATATGAAATATGTAAATATATATGTAGTTATTTTTACCAAAATATGGAATTAAATATGGATTTTTACCAAAATATGGAATTAAATATGGACTTAAAATTATAAAAAAATGACTATGTACGTTAAATATTGGTACATTTTAATCAAACTAAACAAAAAATATAATGGACGTACCTTATCTTCCAATGTAGTTTCAACAAAACACAATTTTTATTGTCTGTTACCATAACAATAGGTTACAAACATTTCTTTCAAGTGCTGAAAAGTGAATCTTCTTCTATTGTCTCTGAGGATAGATTTATACTGACTAAAAGAGCGTTCGACGTCACAAGAAGTAACTGGTACATAATTCAATTTCACAATGTCTGCTGGGGATAAGTCCAAGTTAATCTTCACTGTTGATTCACCACTCATCACAGCAACAACCTTTTGTAGTTCTTCATATCCAGGGTTTTTTGAAAGTACAGTGTCCACCTTAGCTCTTACTGCATCTGCAACTTTACCTCTACCACGATTCAGTTGTTCCACAGTACTATTTATAATTTCAAAACTTTCAGATAGTGAAAGGTGCCTATTTTGGAGACTTTTGAGCGTTTTTATGATGCATGAAAATGTATGCTGAATGTGAGCTAAGTCATTCTTCACACTTATGTCACAGGTAACTGTTTTCGCAGTATCAATTGAGACTGCATCTTCAGAGTCCAATGCAAGGAGAACATTGTTAATAGAGTCTATATGTTCGGCATAATATTCAACTGCTTCTAGCCATGTACCCCATCTAGTTAAAATTGGCTTTGGTGGCAATGGAATTTCAGGGTACATTTCTTTCAACACGTTAACTCTACTGGGAGCTTTGAGAAATACTTTTTTCACTGATGAAATCAACAAATCTACTTTAGGGAAATTGTCTCTGACCACTTCTGCCACACGATGAAATGCATGCGCCACACAAGTAAAATGAGTCAATTTAGGATATACAACAGATAATGCTTGTCCAGCTTTGACCATATAAGGGGCAGCATCGCTAATAAAGAATAACACATTATCGTACATAATACCCTTTGGCCACAGGATACCCATAGCTTCGTTGAACAGTTTAACTATAGTTTTGTTATTGCACTTTTCTAGAACATCACAATGTAAAAGAATTCGTTCAGAATATTGTTCACTTAACAAACCGATAACTACATTACCAACAAGTCTACCTTCTTTGTCGGGAGTCTCATCAATGGAAACCCAAATTGAACTATCTTTAATTTCATCTCTTATCTTCTGTATTGTCTCATCGTAGATGGATGGAGCATACGTCTTCCTAAGTGTTGACTCATCCGGGATTGTATGTTGAGTATATTTTTCAAGGAATTCCCTGAAGACCTTATTCTTTAGTTTGTAGAGAGGAATATCAGCAGAGATGAGAGAACGGCACAGGTCTATGTTAAACTCAGATCTTACATTCGATGTTGTTGGTTGTGTTAAAAACAATTGTCTCTGCTTGGAATTTAGTTGTTTGTTGGCCTGATGTTTACTAGTTGTAATGTGTTGTTGCACCAGGAACTTTTGTGTAGATGATACTGCACACTGACACAAATTACAAAATAATATTTTATTGTCAGTTGATAAACCATCTTCTTTAAATTCTGAAATGTAACTTGTTAGTTTTGATTTTAAATTGACTGAATGACGTACTTTTGGCATATTTACCGTCTTTAAAGTATGATTTACAAAACTGAACCTATGTGTACTCTGACTGGCATTTAACTGTTGAGCTGCACAACTGAAGTCTGTTAAAAATTTTAAATTAAATTAATACAGTTTTGTAACTTACTTTCCCATTGTTGATAGGACTGCTAATTTTCAAATAACTCTGATGTTAAAGGGATTACTGAACATGTGTTTAAATCTCTATTGTTGAAATGTATTTTTAAAAGTTAATGGAATTTTGTTTTGTTTTATTGTTAAACCTAATATAATATGGACTGTTTTATATGAAATATGGAAAATATATGGAAATTAACGAAAATATGTACTAAACTCTAAAATATGGAAAAATATGGAAAATAAAAGTAGGATTTTTCAACCCTACACATTGTGAAACATAAAGATAATGCAAAATATAAATTATATTAGCTTTATAAGTAAATATGTATTTACATATAAATCCTTTCCCTGGTCATGAGCAACACACTACTATAATTTAAATTTCAACAATGCAACAAAAACGATTATATGATCATAATCTACAGACTTTACACTATGTATTGACATATTGTGACGTCATTAACTTCTATCATGTGCAATGTTTGCAAAATGGTCGACAACTATGGTTTGTTTCGACATTAAATTCCTTGTTAAAGAAGAAAAATCTGCTGCTGAAATTCGCCTCGGACTTTAGCGTGCATATGGAGACATGTGCATGGGCGCCAGTAGTGTTAGGAGATGAGTGAAACATTTCAAAGATGGGAACACGAGCATCCTAGATGAGCCTCGTAGCAGTCACCCTCAAACTGCCTCCACGGAACGCAACAAGGAAAGAGTTGATGAGTTCTGGGATGCATTTTGAATTTTTTTAACCTGGACAGACCATAAATGCTGTTCGCTATATTCAGACAGTTTTGAAGCTCCGTCGTGCATTGCACGAGAAATGTCCTGAAAAGAAGATCATCCTGCAACACGATAACGCGTGGCCTCACACTGATCATGTCACCATGGAGAAAATCAAAACATTTGAGTGGGAAACTTTTCCGCAATCTCTCTACAGTCCCGACTTGGCACCCTCTGACTACCATCTTTTCGGTTTTGTAAAGGAGCAGCTGCGAGGCCAATGCTATGAGACGCTGGAGGACATCCAGAAAGCAGTGCTTCAGTGTCTTTGGGAAGATGAAATGGACTTCTACAGCAAGGGGATTTTGAAACTTACAGAACGGTGGTAAAAAATGTGTGCAAAGAAATGAAGACTATGTTGAAAAGTGACAGAAAATTCTGTAGATTAAGATGATGTACCTGATTTGTCTAAAAAATAAAAATTAAGATTTATAACAATGGGTTGCTCATGACTTTCAGTATGACCCTCTTACATTTCATAACAAATTTAGTCCTTCCACTTATGTTTGGAATACTACTGGTATCTCTCTTTGCTATCGAATATTTCTCTGTATAGAATTAGAGATTTTATTTACATTCTTCCTACATGTTCCAATAACGATTTAATTTCTTATTTGTCTTATTTTGTAGGTTATGTTCATGTACTAATTTATATATTTATCTTTCGGATCCATCACTTTGGAGTAGTGGCAGCATGCCTGACTGCGAAACTGACGAGCCCAGGATCAAATCCTGGTTGGGGCAAGTTACCTAGTTGAGGTATTTTTCGCGGTTTTCCCTATATTCATTAAGAATAAATGCTGCATAACTTTCGGTGCTAGACCCTGGACTCATGTCGCCGTCATTATCAACTTCATCTTCCTCCATCCTGCCTACTTCCATACTCATATGTCATCCTACCATACGGGACGAACAGAATTCGACGTAATGAGTGCCCAATCTCAGAATAACTTCATCATAATAGTCGCCAACAAGTAGACAGAAGTGCAAAAAGCACATACATCATGGCACAGCGTGAGGAGGGGGGGATTAACTTTCGGTTCAATCTTGAAACATTTTTGACGTTGTGCTTTTATTTCATACTATTTTTGTCGAAATTTATGATCTATAAAATAATAGACATTTTCAGTAATTCTATATCTATGTCTTCTTACCTTGTTGGAATACCCGGATTCTGTGGAACTCCTCCTGGACTTCAGCTCACTTAACACATTCGTAAATGCGGCCTGAGGGGTACTTGAGCCGGGGCTTTTGGTAGGACTGAGCTTACGGGTTGGTGAGAGACGGAGCTGGTTTGGAGGTGACTGGGAGCGATGAACCTGAAGGTGCACAACACAGTTAACATCATATTATACAGTGTGGGAATGGTTTGAGTGCATTAATTTCAACTGACAATAGATCTTTACCATATCGAAATTAAGATTTAAAAGCATACCACCCAGTATCTCTCTATTTTTGCAAGTTACTGGTAACCGGAATTTCACAAGAAAATGGAGGTTTTATTGTTAAAATGTTAATGTTCCTACGAACAAGCCAAGGTTTTGTAATAACCGAAATTCTTTGCTTTATAATAATACTGTTTTTAAGTGCAACAAGTTATGATCACTGAATACAGGAGTCATTTGGGAGTAAACATTCAGAATCATAAATACGATAATCATATATAACCATTATTCAGTAATGATCAAATTCTATTAAGTAAAACTTTCAATGCCAATTAAGTAGTCATACAGTGATAAACCTCTGTAAATATGCCTCTAATCTACAAATTTACAACTTGCAAACTCTTTTACCTGTAACTTGAAAATATATTTTAGTGATACTGGTTCAAGAAAAAATCAAAATGACACTATGCAATGTCACACTTTAATAAAATTCTACAGACATGCGATTTCAGGTGCTTTCCATTGGTTACAGCTTTTATGAGTTTAACTTCACTCTTTTAACATTATTTTAAACTTTACCAGTGTCAGTACTGTAAAATTATTTTGAAGTATCAGTAGGCCTACTTTCTTTCTATTATTTTAAAGCACTTAAACCTTTCCCATCATTAATATGTGGTTACGAATAATATACTTATATTATTACCTATATACGACTTGAAAATACCTCAATTATTGTTATTATTTTATGCTTTCTACTGATTTTAATGTTTATTTTTTTAATTCTGCAAGCGCAGGTTAAAGAAATGTTGTTTAAAAACGATTACTAAAATTACTGGCACATCTTTAATTAACTGAAAAATTATATTTATAAACATTAGTACCATACATTATTTTATCATAATTATCGATGTTGATCATGAAGGTAACCGCTTGAAGGTATAATTATCACAACAATTAAGAACATTTCGCGTTTGGAAATTTAAAATACCATAGGCCTGTAGATATAGAACTTTTTTTTTCTATTATTGAAATTATACAATAAATATGACTTTTTTTATATGAAATTGAAATTAGTTTATAACATAGGCCTATACAAATTACTAATATTGAAAAGAAGAACATTTATTAGATTTTTGGGCAAAAGAAGAATTAATAGCGAAGTGACGAATGAAAATATAAAATTATACCTAATTTAAACTTACAAATTATACAAAAAAAAATTGTATAATATTAAACTCCGTTACAGTTTACATAATATCGGTAGCTTATAAAAAGAATTAAGTATTTTAGAATGACATAATGGATTAGGCATCTAAATTTGTATGTCGAATTTAATTTATTTTAATGACACATTGTTTAATGCAATTTTCTTCTTAATTCATTAAGAGTTCCATACAATGGATTTCGCAAGAAGGATTAAAATATTTTTTCCTACATTTCCAAAAGTTCAGAGTACTGTATTCACGAAATAATTCCAAATATGCATTATTAATATTTTATCCATACTTTACTTGATAACTATTAACATTTGATTAAAAATTAATTAAACATAAAAATATAACAAATAATCACATACATAAAACCATAATAAATTACATCCTGCCGCCAGAATTCTAAAATTCCGGTACTCTGAGTTCATCTTCTAAGAAACAACAATGTCTTCCAAATGCAACAGAAAAAGTATAATCTACTACAATACATAACATACTCTTTGTACATATGCGGTATGTATCGGTAGTAATGTAATGAATACACAAATGTAATCTTCATCTTATGATGTTTGGATGACGTATATACGTCCGTTGATGTGACATATTAATGAATTAAATACTATTATAGTCACAATCATGCCATGGTATGAAAGAAAAATTTCACAACCTCGAGCGGGCCATCCAAATATCGTAAGATGAAGATTACATTTGTAAAGTTTCTTTCCACCCATAAGCAGTGCTGACTAAGATCAGACGCTATGGACAATACTCTATAACAGAGTCGCCAGTATGAAAGGATAATTCCGAGCCTTTGGCGTGAGACGAACTCGATAGCTCAGTGGTAGAGCGCCTGACCAGAGAACAGGAAGTCGCAGGTTCGATTCCCGCTCGAGGTTGTGAAATTTTTCTTTCATACCATGGCATGATTGTGACTATAATAGTATTTAATTCATGAATACACAAACTTAAAATATGTTACTAATATTACATATAGGCAAACAGGATATAATTTATATTAAGGTTTCAATGCAATGCTGCGCTATTAGTGCAATGTTACCCTCCTGATTTTAATTAATAATTTGAATGTTACTCTTGTTACTATTGTTATGTTTTTGTTTCTTTTGTTATAATAATCTTTGTTCTATTCCTAAAATTATTATTACAAGCAATTAATTATAATTATTTGTTACACATATTTCAGCCATACAAAAGTTAATTTCCGTCACCCATGGAGTCAGAGTGCTGGTGCAACTATTGCAATTTGAAATGCCTATGCACTTACTGTATCCTTAAATATCATGCATTCCAATATGTTAAATAACGTAATTCCAGCTACAGGATGAAATAAAAAAATATATATATAAAAATGTAAATATATAATTTCAATTTCTTCACTAAAACTTTATACACAAGCAAACTTAACTCAAGTCAGTTGTGACTTTACAGTAAATATTTGCAACTACTATGTATACTATAACACATGGTACCTATACATATTACTACTTCTAGCACCATCAAATCTACGATTGTTATTAATATTATTACAATTACTACTGCTACTATTTCATCAACAGAGCGTTATATACAGTGAATTCCCTTTTTTATTTTGTCAAATTTTGCCACTTTCAATTTTATAGTAGCCATTTCATCTTGGAAATTAACTTTACGTAAACAAAAAATTGTATCATGGAAGCAATAAAAACAACTCAAATAGACTACAAAAGATGTTAGCAAATTTATCATTGTATATATACACACATCAAGAAAATACTGAAAGCTTGGATTTTGAGTAATTTGATTATTTGGAGAAATACGTAGGTATTTGTATTTAACGGCTTACTTAACTACCTAAACCAGTCTTGATGAAATGATAATATGGTACCGGTACCATACCAATTTATCAAAGAAAACATTTAAAAATAAATGACACTGACTGACATATTAAAAGAGAAACCTGTTACCAGCCATTTTATTTACCATAAATATCACATTGAATTGGCGGGGATCAAACTTAGATTCCTTTAGGAGATACTGTCTGTAGGTGAGTAGATTTGAGAAATATTTGGTTAGAAGAATTCCTATCTATTTAAAAAAATGTCAAGGGCTGTGTACACTGACACCCACAATGTTTCCATGTACAATACGACTGAAGTGTTTGCTGAGATCGAATGAGACTACAGTGTTTGTATTTTACAAGATTTTATCACTGACATGCTTTACATAGGCCAAGATAGATCTATGCAGTGCTGTCATAGTATTTTTTTTCTTGGCCATATGCCCCACCCCTTGTTTTCTCCATTGAAACATATTTTACTCTCCTCTCTCTAGCTCTCCAACTGTCATTTAAAATTTTTTTTTTATATTAAAGAGGAAATAAAGAAATTGTTTTGCTTTACATTTTAATTGTACAAGTAGTTTGATTTAAAGAATACATCATGTAGCACGACCGTAGATGCACACTTGTTTCGATGAATCTTGGAGTGTGTATTTGCAGCACTTCTTGTTTTTCAACCATTGTTTTATATAATTCTGATTCCAGTGCTGCAGAGATGAACAATTTTTGTTTATGAACATCAAACAAAAGACATTAGGAACAGCAAGGGATGATCTAAGATCTGTACAGATCTCCGCGTACAAAACTTATGCAACCATATGCCATATGGCTCCATACAGACAAAATTTTCTTTTCCCTATATGATTAATTAAAAAAATTGTATGTTCCCATACGATGTATGACCCCGTATAGCCTCCATGATAGCACTGGATCCATGGTATGATCACATGCTTCGACATTTCACTAAAACTAACTCTTGTGCACAACTATTTCGAAATTATTTTCGTTCAAATTTCTCTGAATTCTAACAGATCTTGTAATTGTGACTCAAATGACATCTAAACGAATGCTGAATGATGTGCTCTTCACGAGTTATGGCCATTTACTGGTGAGTGACAAAGTGTCTTCTCCCTCTATACTGTCAACACTCCTCCACTCCTATAGCAATGACTAATAACTCAGACCATGCATATGAAAAACGTTCGTCCCTGTACTATAAAGTGCAATTTGGTTTACTTGGATATTTATTTTAGTTCTCCCAGAGTAGGAGTTTCTAATCTCATCTAATTTCATGACACACACTGAATAAGTCTGATTCCCTATATGCTGTGCCAACAAAGATGTCTTCTATCTGAAAAAAAAAAAAATTATTTCTATAAACCAAGAAAGAATTTGATGCATGGACGTAATTCTTTACCAATAATTCCCGCTCAAATAACATGACTATAATATTAACAAAAATTGCAAATATTTATGCAAAATTATTTACATTATCACTCAGGAATTGAGTCTATTGTTTCATTTACGTTTAATTATATCCGAATAAACAAAAATTAATAAATAACACAAATGAAGGGTTCAGAACCATATATTAAAGACGTAGAAAACAAGGCTTAAAATTAAGTTAGTACCATAATACAATGGAAACATATAGCAAGTAATATAAAGTATGCACATTAAAACTAAATGATATGTCAATCTTCATTAAACTATGGTATTCACTTAACTTTAACCCTTACTTTCTCCATTTTTAATAAATGGCACTTGGAGCACTATGGCTCTGAACCCTTCAAATAAATAAAGTAAAAAAATAATACTATACAAAAATACCGGTACGTACTCAATTAAGGTAATTAAAATAAATGAGCTTTTTCAGAGAAATCTGTTCACTGTATTTCAAAGGCGTGCATGTATACAAAGACAAACTTGCTCATCTTTATGACTATAGAAGTAGCTTTTATTGTTCTTTTGTTTCAATAGTAGAATAAAATGGAAGGAAGCGAATCGATCTAGCGAACTAATACTGAATAATTTTGGGAATCAATGTATTTTTCTTGTTGGAGGCTGAACTATGCATTTACCTGCGCTCTGACTGTAGTCTCTTGTTTCACGAAGTTTATACTCTGTTGCTGGTAGGGTGAAGAGGCATTAAAACGTGATTTGGGTGGGAGGGGGGGAACGGGGATCTGTTGCTGTAGTGTCATGCTTGTTGACACTGAAGCCATTGTTGTGTTAGAACCGACTCTCTTCTCTGTAGACCACAATTCTCCATTCTCTGGCTCACGGAATGACACCTCCAACAATGTAAGCATCTCCTTCTAATAGCAGTTTACCCTCGAAATGGTGCTTTGACAATATTACAATGGAAACATTTATAATTGTGATTACATTTTAATGTACTAGGAAGTGGCAACCTTTAAAGGACAAAATAATATATCTATGTAAATATGTTGTTTCAATATTTGACCTGTATCAGTTGCCCATCCTGACTCCAATTTGTAATAATATTTATCTTAATATTAATGTTTGAAATATGTACATTAGTTAGTTTTAAATGTATTTTAAATTGTTAGTATTTGAAAACACACTCTGAAGTATTCAGAATTGGGATTTAGATATTCATATTTCAAATTAATTTCAATAAATGGCAGCATATTTATTTCTTTAAATAAAAATTAATGAAACAGTAGAAAGTGTATGCATCACTGCCAAAGTGTTATACAATTCACTATGTATATTTTAAGAATAAAATCGAGTTAAAATAGAACAGATACAATATTTCTTTATGAATATTTTTATTTCATAGTCCTTTTCAATTAGTTCTTTAGGGCCGACGAAATTATGGAAAAATGAGAGTGAAATAAAGGTGGAATGAAAGTGGCAGGGCAGAGGCGCCGACTTCTTTGAAACATTGGAGGCAGGGGGTGAGGGGCAGGACGCTGCACAAAAGTCCGAGAAAATTTTAATTGCTCTCTTTCTAAAAAATTTTCTTACATATTTTACAGAAAGTAATATCGCCTGGTTTTTCATACAGCACCCATGAAAATTGCTTAACTCAAGATAGTTGAAAACCACAGTACACCCCTTATGCACCACATTTTCCATTTCACTGCTTTGCTGAGCAACTAATACAACTCAATTTATCACTCTGTTCCAGTTCATTGCAGTTTTATTTTCTTTATTAAACGTTTATTCATTATCAACAGTTACAGCGCGATCACTAATCACTTAACAAGCACATGTTCACTATGACGATCATCACAAAAAATTATCACTGAAATTGAATGTTGATAACAGTTGTCGGTACTTTCAAATTTCGTAAAAAATTGAATTGTTTATGAAAAATGTTAAACATCAATAATAATTCAACTGATATTACGCAAAAATACAGTCGAATACACTCTTAATTTGAAATGTTAACTCCGTATTATTACTTCCGCTTGTTAATACTTATGACCAGTGAGGGAAGTGAGACTGTATGTGGCAGTATGGAATACCGCTACTGGTTTCTATGGCCAAAAAACATACCATTAGTAAAAAATGGCATACCGTCACTGAAAAAATGTAATCTATAAAAATCTGTTCATACATTTCTTCACAGTAAGGAGTATTATATGTTTGGTTCATAGATCTAACCGCAGCCTTCTGGAACTCTATTCAACGTGTATTTTGACACGCTTATTTGGCAAGTCAACCCATGGAATGCTTACAATGATAACATTTCAAGTATAGAAGACTGTAGTCTGTAGCTTGTTGTGGCCATTGTTGCCAATTTGGTGACTGTGTCATCAGATATTATTTTAAAATGTTTGCTGGTGACAAATATCGTTACTTACTGGTATATATTAATCATTGAAGTAGGATTACATAATATTTTAAGTACGGTAATCGTCACTGAAACAAACACAGTTTTAATCATTAACAATATAGGAAGTAAATTAATTTTGCATCGCTGTTTTGTGATTTACCATAAAGCAGTACCGGTATTGGCAATGTCTTGTTTGGACTTGAATTTTGAGCTTTACTGCTTCAGTATGCAGCATCATTAAGTAACGGTTAACATAGATGTTTAAATCTAGTGATTCTCATTCTTCGTTATTACGTTATTACTGATGTTATGTTTTATTTAACGACACTCGCAACTGCAGAGGTTATATCAGCATCGCTGGATGTGCCGGAATTTTGTCCCGCAGGAGTTCTTTTACATGCCAGTAAATCTACTGACATGAGTCTGTCACATTTAAGCACACTTAAATGCCATCGACCTGGCCCGGGATCGAACCCACAACCTTGGGCATAGAAGGCCAGTGCTATACCAACTCGCCAACCAGGTCGACACGTTATTACTCATAGTGGTGTTTGAAATATAATAATTGATACATTTGTTATACGAGGAGAAAAGAGAAACTTGAGTGATACAAAAGTGATTGTGTTAGTGATAATCGGAATAGGCGAAGTGAATCTAGCCTACAAGAAATTGAATGTTTTGCATAAGCTTCAAAGATTCGCATTATTGACTGCATGAAACAATTTATTGTATATATCATGTATGTGTATGTTGTAAGGGAGGGGTATGCCTTTCTTAAATACAGGTATGCCAGGAGAAAATCTTGGGGTGGCATACCGCCTCTAGATTTTTTCCACTTCCCTACTGCTTATGACCATTACTTTTTGGTCGCAATAGTTGAAGGATTTGAACTCAAATGAAAATCATAGACAATGAGGTGGAGTCACTGTTACGTCAGGTGTGGTGATTTACAGATTTAAAATGCAGGAGGAAAAAAGAGAGGAGATGTTGTGAGTTGCGTCACTAACAAGTTCATTCATTGCAGCAGCCAGTCATCTTTATGGTTTTAAAATAATCATTTTTTGCTTATGTTATAGTTCATCTTTCAAATTAATTGATTATTTTTTTAACACGAAGAACCTCTCTTCGAATTATTTGGAGAGGCGAGAGCCTTCATTAATTTTATTGGGGCGGGTGACGCCTCTGGCTTTGTAAGTTAAGAGGGTAGAAAGTGCCTTGTCCCCTCCCTGAAGTCAGTACCTCTGAGAGGAAAACAAAAGTACTTGGAAACCTGTACCATAGCTGCTTTGTCCACTATAAATTACACAGCATATGATATACTGCATCAGGTGCCCAAAACCATCATTGCGAGGTGACAGAGATAAACATACATACCAACTACATAGCACTGCATACTCCAGAGTGTACAGTAAGTGAAAGATAAGAAAAGGAGTGAGTACAGGTATACCATGCAGTAAGTACCTTCGAATTCCTGCCTAGAGTATCGAATGGTGGGGGCTGCATCAGCCCTGCCATCTGGTGTGAGAGAGGAGGAGCAGCTCCCGACATGCTGAGCGCGTGCATACCCTAGAATAATTGTGCGACACATGTCACCTCTTCCACGGACAGAGGCCGAAGAGAAACCAAACCTTCCCAAGTGACAAAACTGATTTTAATAGCAGTTTGTTTAAGGTAATTTCTTTAGAATTTCAATATAGAAGAAATTTCTTATTACAAAATCAAAAATATTGTACAATAAGTCAATCTGCAGTATTTGGGAGGGCTATTACAAGAAACTAATTTCATATGATAATCAATCGCAAATAAAATATGAAGAAATAGACTTTGTGTGTTTATACAGGGTGTTAAAAAAAAGTATCTACTATTTTAGGAGGTGCTAGTATGCATCAAAACAAGAAAATAATATCTAATAAACATGGGTGCTACAACACATACTATACGTTCTGAGATCTGAACACTTGTTCATAAGAAGTGCTCAATGTGACGTCCATTCATGGCAATGCATTCCTCTGCTCTTCGGCATAAGGAATCATGCACTCTTCGAAATTGACCTGGTTGTTCTTGATAACCAAAAGTCTAGAGGATTTAGGTTTGGGGAACGAGCAGGCCAAGGTGTGAGGCCTCGCCAATCAATCCAGCGGTCCTGAAATATCAGCATCAGGTGTTCATGCTCATTGTGGAAAAAATGTGCTGGTGTGCCATCGTGCATGAACCACATCTGTAGTCTTTGCTGACAGCAAGGTAGGTAATACATTAATAAGAAAGTCCTGATAACGAGCTCCAGTTAATCTGTTGATTGCGAATCAACTGCATGGAATTTTCAGCAGTCCACAAATGCTGATTACGAAAATTCACAATACCATCTCTGCTGAACCTCGCTCATATCCACAACCAAACTTTTGTTTTCAGTATTCCTTGCGACATATCAATATTCCATGCCAGGGGTGTCAACTACAGTATGATTATCTGGTAGTCTGCTGTATTGTAGAGCGAGGAATGTATTGCCATAAATGGACGTCACATTGAGCACCTCGTATGAACAAATGTTCAGATCTCAAAAAGTATGTATTGTACGACCCATGTTTGTTAGACTTTTTTTTTCTTGTTTTGATGCATACTATCACCTCCTAAAACGTTGGACACGTTTCTCTTAACATCCTGTAAAGAATTTTAAAAGGATTGCGTTATTGAAATATGTGTCAAATTGCAGTTTTCTTTGCATATTTTGCATTCATATTTTTAAACTGTTGTTGTCTAGTGCCTTGCATTTGGCAATGAAGCCATAGCATTTTAAACTAAAATATTTAAATTAATTTTGAAAATTAAAAATTGATACATTTATTTTATTTTACTTTTTTTATTATTGATCTCAGCTTACCCTATAGATTTTTTACTTATACCTGATTCATAATTTGTAATCATTATGATTTATACTCGTAATCATTACACTGATGGAAACTTATAGCAAAATGAAAGTCTCATAATCTATAGTGCATAAGATCTATAGACTAACATGTGACATATACAAATATGCAAAGATGTAGCTTAGTTTCTTTCAGGTAGTAAAAAATATACTGGTAAGTAAAATTACTCAGATTATTTAGACAATTTTTTACATATAAAACAGCAATATCACTGTTACTTCTAACCTTCTTTAGCACATGGCTGTTTATAAATTTCAGGAAAGATGATCTCCAACAATTTCTCCTTCACTTCACTAAAAGTTATCGAGTATCCTTGGAATAATAAATTAATTGTATAGGATATTGAAAATTAAATTTTATTTATGGAAATCACTATATAGGTCTAATATGCTGTTGAAAAAATTTATTTTTCCTTTCACATAAAATTCAGTGAACAAAAGTAATGGGGTAACCTACATAATCCTAGAATTTCAGTCGTACTATGACAGATAAAAATGAAAACTGATATTATTATGTCTGTAGGTAGTATTTAGATGCCAAAAAATAGTTCACAAACTTCAGGCATTGCCTACATTATAATAGTACTTCCTTTACTGTCTCGCTACACTTCTATATTCTAGTGATCTAGTACATTATCACATTATGATAATTACAATATTTCAAGAAAACAAAGAACATTTATTCCTTCAGCATAACACTAAAATCATGTAAATTAGCAGTACTTTTTATCCCTCTGAAGAATATAGTATGAAAACAATTTTTAATGCTTGCTGCTATTATTGTTTTCCTTTACTCTGTTATCTTCATAATTATATGCATTTTAATTATTAAAATACTAAACATAAAACAATAGAATATTCCTACAATAACTCATGTAGAAATAATAAAAAAAAGGACAGTGACTATTTAACTAAACTGCCGTAGAAAGAAACTAATATGCAGTGTAAATGATATATATGATACAATAAATTCCTTACTGCTATATTACACTAAAATGCGCGTTAAAAAGTGCAGTACAGTACAATTTGTTTAAGAAATTTAAATAAACATGGCACGAATAAGAAATGTTGGGAGACCACTGTTCCTGATGATTATAAAGAAACCTTTATCATGAATTAAGTACAATAAAATTCTGAAAACACTCCAAGATCATGCCATAATGGAAGAAATTGAATGTGAAGTGTTAACTTCAAGAAGTGCATTCCACATGAAAGAGAGGTACATTTGTTTTTCATACACAGCAGGCACGAAGTGCAGGATGGTGCTCATGCAGTAACACTCAAGATTGGTGCAGGCTACCACCAACAACGTACCAATACTGTACACACTTCGACAATATGACCACATCACATAAACATTAATACAATGAAATATCCTTTTTAAATAATTTATTATATATATTTACGTTCCTGTGTAAAAGATAATTCATTACAACAACATTTCACTGTAGTTTATATGGAGTTAAATCCTTATTTAATGCATTTGTTTTATGCGAATATAAATGTGAGGAAGATATAATAAAATTTAATGGAAGAAAATTTTACCTTATAATTGATTAAATACCTACATTTATGGGTGCTAAATACTGATCCAATAGGAACTCAATTAGATGGAGAAAGTTGTCTGGTTTTTTGTTTTACTTCCAGATACAAACAATGAAGACCTTTCTGGTCTCTGTAATTCTGACAGTGTGGGAAATTTAATTTCTATTAAAAAAATAAGCAAGAGAGAAAAGAAAAGCCATTCTGATATAGGGTTATTGCAGATAGTAGAGTGTGACAAATTTATAGAGATGTGCTGTTAAAGAACCATAATGCTTATTTCGTCTAAACATGGCATCCTTTGTTAGTCCTCGAGAACGCATCAACGCATCTGACATCTTCAGGATAGATTCCATGTTCACTTAATGCCTTGTGCTCTTGACGAGACATAACAGGCTAGCTACAGACAATTTTGTCTCGCGCATGTGTGCCAAGTCGTGTAACCTCCTTGAAAAGAGCACGGCTTTCATGTGAACGTACATTGCCGAATTTATACAAGAAGTCTGTGAAAGTTACGAGAAGTTTAAACTACTCGATTCGGATATTATACATTCCCAGTAAGTCAATATGACATTACATAATAAAAATGGCCGTGCATTAACGAAAACACGGTGCTCACGTCCTCTTATTGATGCATCACCACTGCCCATAAGATAGTTTGTTAAATTTTTTTTAACGTGGAAGAAGAATATAGAACATTTCCTTTGACCCAAAGCTTGTGTATGACATAACCTATAAGAATGCTCAGAAGACTGCAGGAACTGTATACAGAAAAGGAAAAAAAAAACTCGAAAAATACTCAAAGGTAGGTTTCCTCTAAGAAAGAGTCGCCATCATTTTCAGATAAAAAGTCTATGAACTTCTTTTGTACATTCCGAGCTTTTCTAAAGTTAAACAAGAAACAATCCATGATGATTCAGTGAAAGCACTTCGAATTTCAACAAAAGAATGACATATGAAGGTTTGATAATTTGTTTTGTTTGTTGAGTCAACTGTCCGAAGACAGGTTTGAACTTCATAAGTGACACCAATAAGGCACCACTCATGAGGCAACTAAGCCAGGTGATAATGGGGTATGGTGGCCAGTTCCTTTCCCCCCCTGTTTGATAATTGTGAACACTAATTTGTAGTGAAGCTCACTAAGTTTTTAATATCTAAGTGTTGTAGGGACATTATAACAGTTAATTATTTGAAAATGGAATTTAAATTTATAACATGGCCCCTTCCTTTATTTCTGTTCTGAATTTCTGAACGACTTCCATAGTTATTAAATTTTCACCATCCTTGGAATCTATAGCAAGCATGGGAACCACTCAGTCACTGAGAAAGTGATGTGGACAGGTTGTCTTTATGAAAGTCTTGTTGTTACTCACTGGCGTGACATGTTGTTGTTGTTGTTGTTGTTGCGCAGATAATGCAGGCTGCACCAGCATCTGCTGTAGGGCCTGATTCTGTGCCAGCAGCTGCTGCTGTATCTGGATGTTCTGCGCCATCGCTGACTGCAGGAAAGCTCTCTGCAGGTTTTGCTGGTATGCTGCAACAGCAGGGTCCACTGCTGGGGAACCAGCCTGCTGCTGTCCTGCTTGTGGAGTCAGTCCCGGTGTAGGGAATGTTGGCAGGCTCAAACCTGTGTCGCGGGAACAGTGGTCAATTATACTATTTGTATTACATATATTATGAACTACAAACCAAACAAAATACTAATCTAACACAGTTTCTTACCTCAAATTCCAACTTGGACTCTTTAAGACTTAATTTCATGTTTTAAAGTGCAGATATCGAATCCAATAACAATTTTATTTACCTCCATTTATTAATGTTGAATTTGTACTAAGTTTTATTGATACAATATTATTTCATTTAGAGCCTATCCTATTAATATTAGCAATAAAACGAGAAATTACGACTACAATTAAACTGAAATAAATGCTACATAAAGGCTACCAAAATAAAATGTTAGACCGCTGTGAATTCTAGAGGTATCACAGAAAGACACATTCAACCTTTCTTCAGAGAAGTGTAAAATTTGTAAGTATGGCTTATGTCTCAGTATGAACTATACTGAATTTATAACAACCCCATTTTGGGTCGATTATATCGTCATGTTTTAGTTTAAATTTAATAGCAAACAGTTCTCCTGCTCTCGAAGCCATGTCTTAAAACATTTATTACTCATGAATCACTCTTATCAAAAAATTATACAAGATAAATTAAAAAAGGATGGTGAAAAATTAAACTTGATTTATTCAGTACTGAAGGAACTGAACACAACTACAGTAGAACTTGGTTATAGCGACCTTGTTTTGTGCGACACCTCGCCTATAACGTCAAATATTCTGTGGTCCCAACTAATTCCCCATAAGACATATGCTTTCCTACCTTGCTTAATATGACAAACGCATATGCGTCTACCTCGCATATAACGTCATTTTCAACCTCAGTTTGGAATAAGATTTTCTAAGAATCAAAGTATTTTAAGAAATATTTTGTTGAAATCTGGTAAATCCTTACTGTCCCCTTCTGTCATTGACCTCTGGAATGCAGGCGGATTCCCCACCCCATTGTAACCTGCTCGAATTCATGCTGTATTAGATCAGTTTCGACAGGAAGTTTTCACTAAGTCCTACACGCATTTTAATGCAATATGGCCACTAAAAGAAGTGAGTGATGCTTTAGAAGTCATTAGAATTATGAACATGTTCTATGAAGCTAGGGAAGGGAGCAGTGAAATTGCAACTGAAATTGTGAACATAGAACGTAATTTAGCCCTAGAAAGTGTGTATTAGGCAAGTAGAAGACAACAGAGTAAAATGACTGATTACTTCACTTCTATGTAAAGTAGTTTGGTGAGTACTGAACAAACTGTTTTAATACAGAATACTGTATTTATAATTGTAGGCCTACGTGTATTTTATTATGTTCATTGTAGGCTTAAAAGTCAATACATAAATCCAAAATAAGTCTAATTAAGTTTGTTATTTTTAATTTTCCACCTCACTAGACTGATAATATGAATCTCGGTTACTATGACACTCGTTTATAACGACATAATTTTTAAGGTCCCTTGGATGTCGTTATAACCAAGTTCTACTGTATATTAGCATGAAAAGACACATTAACTTCCAAGTTTTGCCTATGCACTACAAAAGCTCAATTTGAGCCCCGTTGGTGACACGACAGATGTCGAGACGGTACTCCAGTTCTATCCAGACTCATGCCAGCATGTCCTCATTGACTCCACTGCTTTTGTGATGCGTCATCTCAGATCGTTCAGGTTCTATGGCATGGGGATGATAGACACGAAGTCCTTGGTATATCCCCACAGAAAGAATTCGCAGGTTAAGTCTGGCGATCGTTGGGTCCAGAATGACATTGGTGAATCATTTTATCCTGCATGGCTGATCCAATGTTCTGGGAGGGTATTATTATGCTATCATAAGATACACTATACTGTGGATTATGGCACCTGTAGTTCTCTACTAGCCCACCTTGTTGACTTTCTAGGACTACATTCGCACATGGTTTTTATCCTGTTTACTGTATCTTTCGAAGTCTGTGGATGGACCAGATATTTCCTAGGAAATAAATAGCCACTAATTTCGAATTACATCACCCAGCACGCAATGCAGTTTCTATGTGGTGCATTCTTGTCAAATTCAATCCTAAAATTTCACTGTGCTGTTACAACAGCCGAGGGGGCTGTGCGAATTTCATGATGCAAAACTCTTCTTACTTGCTTCGCTGTCACTATCTTGTGTAGTACTACACTACGTCTCTAGTGGCGATGACATGAACTAGCAAATAAACACACAATACCTTGAGACATGTCGCTTTCACTATTTTGAATAACTGACTGTTTATCATTGTTGTCAGTATTACTAGAGGTCTTTACTTTTGCACCATCCTTTTTGAATCACTGTGTATTTGGAACGACTTATTTGAAAATATTACGTTAAATCACATAGGTTATGTAGGCTAATGATTGGCAAAACTGATACTTCCAGTGAAAATTTTACATATATATTTAAATGAATATATAAGATCTGCAATTCAGCAAAATATCATTGAAAAATTACTTCTTTCATGAATTGAGAATAAAATCAGATATGATCATTCCGAGATTTTCCTTATTAATTAGTTATAAGTCACATTTTAAATCCGAATGTAGTGGGTACAAAGTAATACAAATTATATAGGAATTCCTAATATGTTTTTGTTGCAGTCAACCACTAATGCAAATCTCGTATCATACAAAAGATATGAAGAATTAGAAAAGTAACTAGTAACTAAGAAGTAATCATATTACTAACTTGGATAGTATACTGAAGAATGTGAATTACAGGGTAACATCAATATAGCAAAAAACATAAAGGCTTATATACTTAAAAATTTCTAGTAAAGAAACATCACACAAGACACAGACAATTAAACAAGGGTGGAAGAATATAATTATTTACAGAGTTACTCATGAAACTAACTAAATTAACAACATATAAATATTACTAGACTAAAAAATAAAATAATTATTCCTTTATTCACAAACTAAAGATGCATTTTCTCTCTTATTTGGAAAAAAACTAAAACAATAAGAAAGAGATAGCCCACAATTTTATAAAAAATAAGTATTCACTTTTACAGTGTTGCATGCATATTTACGTAACTTGTACAATATAATCTATTCTCTTATTATTTCTTATTATATGTTGAATACTAATTAATTAAACTAAAACAAGAACCCGACAAAATGCATTTCAATACCATATAAAAGTAGTATGTTCAGCAAATTGAAAGAGGCATGCATCTAGCATTAAAAATATTACTGATAAAAAATTCGAGGTTTTTATTCAGATTTTAATACATAATATTATTATACAAAGAGTATGGATACGAAAATTATTCCTGCTAAGAAATACATAACGTTACTGATTTCATTGCTATTTGATGAATGTCAATTCCTTAACGACTTTTTTTTATTGTTTATACAAAAATCCCATTATTTATCTACAAAACTTTATGATGCTGTGTTGACTCATATACCTACTATTTGTAAGTTGGGTTACCATACATCCCTGTGTGATGTGAACTATGGTACCGGTACTGTAGTTTCAAGATGTAACTTAGTTTCTCATACTGAAAACCTAAGTTTATTCCAGCAAGTACAATTGATATTTTTAGTGAACCAAAAGTGTAGCCTTGGAAAGATTTTATCGAAGTAACAGTTCACTCCATAATCATCATAAGAATTCTCTACTTTCACCTCTTGAGAAGTGAACTGTATAGTCAACCAATGCAATAAAGTAATTTAGCATGAAGTAATTGTATCATAGACCTAATACCTGATCAGGTACCTACTAGAGTTAGAAATAAACTAATAGAGAAAGAGAGAATTGAAAGTGTCATGATCTGAAGTAGGCTTACAAACATTATGGTAACCCTACTTACAGGTAGACTGTTTCGTAAAGCTGGTATTACTGAAGCAATTGGCAGCAGGGTTAATAATAATCAATGTTAAAGTCTAACCGAAGCACAACTGAAGGGGAACTCTATCATACCTTGCATGTTGTATATGGGGATGGGCATGAAACCGGTTTGGTCTGCAGACATCGGTGCCGAGTAGAATTGTGGCATGGCAGCCATAGCCTGAGCAGCACCAGCCAGCCCCCCTGCAGGGCCCATGTACGTTAAGCTAGCAGATGATTGGGCTGAATAGCCAACAACACACGAGACATGGAGAAAGCGCAAGGTTAGCCAAGTGGGTACAGTTAAAACATATCGACATTCAGAAGGTTATGTTGTATGAAAAATGTTTAATGTGGAAGATTTATAAAACATGCCACAAGAAGTGCCAAAGAAATTAAAAGAACTAAATTCATTTCCTAGCATGGCTTCCTTCGAAAAAGAGACTACATATCATAGATTTGCATGTAAAAAAAAATTAGATTCAGACAAAATGACTAGCCTTTGCAGACAAACGTCCCAGATGAGAAAGCAGATCCAATGACATAGATTGATCTGTGTCAAACAAAGCAGGAAACAAAATCTAAAAAATTAGAAGAATAGGCCTTCCATGGACACAGAGTTTAAAGAACTTGAAAAGTGGGCATAGTAGTTTAAATTTAAATTTCAGAAGTATTGTTTTGAGTTGGATAATTTACATAATTACAGATGTTGCATTGTATCTCTGTTAATGAGCAACCATTAAATTTCAAGTAGCTTATCTTTGTCGTGGCATCAGAGTATTAAAAAGCATTACAACTTTTCACTGTCTCTCTCTTCCCCATCACAACAAACTGTGACGTTGCACAGAGGCAGAGATATAATAAAACATCTATACTTGTAACCATAAGGCTTTTCATCGTAGCAGATATTTACCAATGACTTTTTAAAAGTGTGTTTTAAATCTTGCGCAAGGCATGCCAATCTCTGAATAGCTAGTGTACTTAGATTTTCGCTGTTCTTTTTTTTTTTTTTTTTATTGGGTTATTTTACGATGCTGTATCAACATTTAGGTTATTTAGCATCTGAATGAAATGAAGGTGATAATGCCGGTGAAAATGAGTCCAGGGTCCAGCACTGAAAGTTACCCGGCATTTGCTCATATTAGGTTGAGGGAAACTCCCAGAAAAAAACCTCAATCAGGTAACTTGTCCCAACCGGGATTCGAACCCGGGCCACCTGGCTTTGCAACCAGACGCGCTGACCATTACTCCACAGGTGTGAACTTTTTGCTGTTAGAACTCAAGTAGAATCAACGAGTAATTGAACTTCAAAAATAGTTTTCTACAGTTTTAAGATCAACATAAGTTCCATAATAACCTAGAAAATGTACCAGGTGCCGTCCACTACTCTCTCAGAAGAAAGTCCACAGTTCCCATTAGAATCAAGAGACGACTTCGAATGGACCTCATATTATAATCAAAATGTATCATCACACCAAGCTATTTATACCACTTATTAACAATTTTTTGTTCACTGAGGAGCCCAATCTAGGCTGGCCTCAATTCTATGTGACGTATTGTATTTGTATTTCATTTAGAAGTGGTTTGTATAGTGCTAAATGCGCTGACAATCAGTAAATTATATATAAAAAAAGGTGAACATAAATAAGTAGTAATTTAGTTATATATTATATTAGCAATCAAATATTCATTTCCAACAACAAACGATAACGAAATGTTAAAATTTCCCTTCAGTCTTGAACTGGTAGTTTGTTACTCAGTAACAATTTTACTCCACGAAATCCATTCAGTATCGAAGAAGACACATATATAGGTAATGGTTGTTTGGTTTGCAACAACTTCAGATATAGCTAATAAACTCCTTTCTGAGTTCTATTAGTCTGATGATGTGGAGAATATTATTTCTGAGGTGAAGGCACGTGTGAGATAGAAACAGGTGAAGATAACAACTAGCAGAATTAAATTTTGGGATAGGCTAGAAAATGAAATGTTCAGGAAGCCATGCTAAGGTTTTCATTATTCTTAAAAATCTATGGCCCTGATACAGGTATGAACTTGTGAACAGTCTCTTGACTGCAGTGGATGACACAGATGACGAAAAGAAAGAGAACGGGGGGAGTACGGTAGTGTACAACAAGTCTGGGTACCCGGTACCCATTTTGAGCTCAAAAGGAATAAATATAATACAATTCAGCCTGTATCGAACATATCCAATATTCTAACCTAATTTGAAAATATGATGCGCCTAGTTACTTGTGTTTCTTTTTTTATTTAAAGTAAGACAGAAGAAGATAAATGAATATAGTTTGTCATGGCATATTTCTAGTGAATACTCTGATTCTTCCACTTATATTTTTCATAAAACAATACAAGAAATAAAAACAAACGAAGCATGCTTTGCAGATACAGTACAAAACACAAGCAAGACATTACACTACTACAGCATTAAGACATATACATACAACAAGCAAGAGAAAAAGCATTCAACAAGCAGAACCACACTTCAAAACAAGAAATATAACAAATGAAACACTGTAAACGCAACATACAGACATGTACAGCCAGAGAAGAAAAGCGAAGAGCTTAAACCCACCTAACCTAAACCCAAGTCAACACCAACTCCACCTATTCTGTTGGTTCAATTTATAGGTCACTTCATTATGCCATCTTATTTGATAAATTCTTCATATTAATAATATGTACAACAGGTGGCTCGATAGCTCAGTTGGTAGAGCAACTGGCTACAAACTGAAAGGTCCTAAGTTGAATCCTGGATGGTGACTGAATTCTTCTCATTGCCAAAACTTCAAAAATGGCCCTCCACTTGGCTTTTTATCAAATTGAGTACCGGATATTTCCCGGGAGGGTAAAAGCAGTCAGAACATGCAGCTGACCATACAAAATCATTATAGTGCCGAGGTCATGGAGTTCTACCTCTATTTCCCCCCCCCTTCCACATGCACTTTTATAGTCTAAAGAGAATACTTTCACTTTTTAATATGAACAATAAGGCCAGAAGATTCTATTCTGGTATGAAGATAAAAATCGTTCTTGATTTACAAGATTTGTTCCTGTCCTTCAGCACTCGTAATTTACTTTCTCACTATGTGATAAAGAAAGTATTGTAAAAATGTAATGGTAAAGTGTCTGTGCACACTCTATGCACGCCTACAGGCAGCATCAAGGTACAGATCCAGTTTCTTCTGGGCCTTGGCACTAAATGGGGGTGATGTGACAAGCACTGTATTCCAAAGAGCTGTCTTCCCCAGGAGTGAGACTATAGGCTACAATACGTGTAATCAGTTTTATAAAAAGTCTCTCATGGGAAAGTATTGCGTCCTGTTTCCTGGCAGTTGCAATACCTGTTGCCAAAGGGAATAAAATAGCCTGAGGAACTTACCTCACTCCTCTCATTGCTTGGCAGTAGTATGTGATATATGAACATATAAACCAAATAACCATTCTCTTGTCTTCAGTTTTCGTGTGTGGTGTGAACATAGTTAAGATACAGTACTGAGATCTGAAAATGGTGGAGGAGGTTTTTCATTCTTGTTCTCTGATTCTCTACATTTCTAAATATTTGCTTCATATATATCTTAATTTACATTATAGTAAAGGTTTAAAAATTATTATTTATATTTATTATTTATGAAGTTCTTTGCTGATCAAACTGCATTTTCTTTATTTTTTTTTTAATTTGTTTTGAATTGGGATGTACTTTCCAATTGACTTTGACTTCAAAATATGTGGAGAAAATCTGCCATCTTAACAACTCAATGTGCATTTCTGTCACGAGTCCCATCGTTTGAAGTGCAATCAACCTCCCAACATTTTAAGACTTACTATATGAATACGAAAAGCTAGGTGTGTATTATTTACAGCGGAGTTTACTTATACGGGTATACCAAAATATCTGTGCGCAAGGACATAATGTAAGTTACCTGCTGGAGTGTAGAGTGGTATGGTTGGCATCATCATGGGGGGTGGTGACATCATCCCAGACATCATGACAGGAGTCGGAGACGTCATGTTTGCAATTGGTGTAAAGCCAAATGCAGTTGTTGTTTGACTCTGAGGTGTCTGCATAATTGGTAAAAAAAAAAGAGCTCATTTCAAACTCGTAACACAAAAAAATCATTAACTGTAAAAACAATTAAATCTTTTTTTAGTAGGTTATTTTACGACGCTTTATCAACAGCTCAGATTATTTAGCGTCTGAATGAGGTGAATATGATAATGAAGGTGAAATGAATCTAAGGGTCCAGCACCGAAAGTTATCCAGCATTTGCTCATATTGGGTTGAGGGAAAACCCCAGAAAAACCAGGTAACTTGCCCCGATTGGGAATCGAACCCGGGCCACCTGGTTTCGCGGCCAGACGCACTAACCGTTACACCACAGGTGTGGACAACAATTAAATTATGTATCTACAAAACTATTGTCTATAACTAGTTAGTGCAGTCCTGCAAAAAATTTGTAATAGTGGCGTTGTGAATCCTCCTATTACACCGTTGGTTTGTGATAAAAAAAAATGTTCTTGCTGCTCTATTATTAGCAATAAAAACATTTTATTCCCACTGATGCTACCACTGATGCTTCCAGTAATCCCACTCACGAAAGTGGCTATTTCTACTCCTAATTTTCTCCAACCACTACAGTGACAGATTCAAGTTATGGATAATGGTGTTGGTGACAGAAGTGGTAGTAGTAGCGACAGAAGCAGCAGCAGTGGCAGCAGCAACAGTAGTAGTAGTAGCAAGGGCACCCACAGGGGGTAGCTAGTGGTAGCAATTGCTACCACTGAGATTTTTACTTTTTTACGCGTTTTTTTATTTTTCTCTACGTATTCGATACATGTTTTCTCAACCTCTCGGTAAACAATTCAACAGAAGCGAGTGTTTTAAATTATGAATGCGTGTGCAAGGTAATTTAGATTTCAGAACTGGCTATTTTTCATGTTCAATTTTCTCTCTCTTCGTCCATCTGTTTCCTTAATTTTCTAACCATCTTGCTACCACTGAGATTGGATCCTGCGGGCATCCTTGAGTAGTAGTAATAGTCGTCATCTTTGTCATCGTAATCATAATCATCATCCACCTTCAGAAACTGAACCCTATTCCCTCTTCCGTCTTTATTCTTGTAAAGATTTTAAACCAATGTCAGGCAATAATAATCATAGAATTTCCTGGCCTTGTGGCCAATATGGCGCAAGTTGAAGAAGTAAATACCAATTCTATATAGAAAATAAATAAATCTTTTTCTCTCTTGAAGGAAATCAACTCCAGGACTTTCGAATTTTAAGTCAGAATTGCTATTAATTAGTATTGATATAATATTTTCACTATTGCTATTATATATTTAACAGTTAAGTCAATTTAAGGTTATTTTATAAAAAGGAACTACAGTAGAACCCCGTTTATCTGAAATAAAGGGGGTGGAGCCATTTTGGATAATGCGATTTTTCGGATAATCAATGAGAAATATTTTCGGCAAAAGTGGGAAGGAAAAGAGATCGTTAAACATGTAAATTATAAACAAAAATTCAATGAATTTAATATTGTAATGGCACATCAATTTTTCATCCAATAATCATTTTACTCGCATAACTAAAAAATAAGACATACTGATAACACGATAACTAAAATGAATGAGAAATTAGAAACTTACATGGAATGCATACACCATAATCCTGTAATTCCCGGGTAGTGGGAGGAGAGGGGGGGGGGGGTTGCGAAAAGAATGTCTCACTTAATGGGACTGGCCATGCCCAGTTACTATACAAAACAAGTGTTTGGGGGATGGAGGTGGAAAACATATGTAGAATTCCTGTGACAGTTAAATCTGTAGCCATGCTATGGGGATGAACAAAATATTGCAGGGATAAACAAAACATTGCGAAGTTCGGTTAAGAGGGATTTTACTGTATGATGAAGAGGAAGAGAAGACGTCTTACCTGATGAGACTCCATGCCACCACCTCCTTTGATTGCACCTGCTAATGTTGCAGCTTTGGTGAGGCGCTGTAAACTGGCATTCACAAATATTGGCTTGAAGAGGTCGGTAATGTAGTCGTCAACATTCTCTGCTGACTCATCTCTGCCACTGGGCCACCTGCAAAGAAAAATACATGATACCGCTTTCTAATTTATGACATTCTTCCGTTTAGTCTGTTTGTGAGTCAATGGGCTGCTTGCTAAATTTTACTCACCATTTTCATGTAAACTGTTTTTAAAATGTCTTGTCTACGACTAAACCATATCTCTATGTGATACAGAATTCGCTCTACTCTGTTCTTTCTGCAAGATTATTTTGTAGTGATGAATTCAAGGGGTGGCCTGAGAGAAAGGATTTCACTACCGAAATTTCAGGTACAAATAGACTAGACTGTTAGTTCAATTTCAAGTCACTTCTAACTTAAAAACCTGAACTGAAAATTAGGGAATCCCTTATACTCATTGAGGGAAGTGAGACGATATGGAATGCCGCCACTGGTTTCTATGGCCAGAAAACATATTGTTAGTGAAAAATGACATACCGTCACTGAAAATATGTGATCATAAAAATTTGTTTATACATTTCTTCAAAGCAAGAAGTACTATCTGTTTGCTTTGTAAATCTAAACCACAGCCTTCTGGAACTGTATTCAGTGTGTATTTAGAGACGCTTATTTGATAAGCTCAACCCTTGGAATGTTTACAACGGTAGTATTTCAAATATAGAAGGTTGTGGTCTGTAGCTTGTGGTGACCATTGTTGTCAATTTAGTGACTGTGTCATTCTTTTTGTTGCACTTTTTATTAATAATTAAGTAAGGCACTTTGGAGCTTTAACATTATTTTAAATGATAAGTCTCAAAGGACATTGTAAAATGTTCTAGTAAATAACTGAAGTAAATTGAAATTATTTTATTAAGAAATTTAATGTGTTGCATAACCTTCAAAGATTCGAGTTACTGACTGCACGAAACAATTTATTGTATACATCATATATGTCTATGTTGTAAGGGAGGGGGTATGCCTTTTTTTAAATCGAGGTATGCCAGAGGAAAATCTTGGGGTAGCATACCGCCTCTGGTTTTTTCCCACTACCCTCACTGCTTATACTCAAATACAGATATAAACGAACTTCAGCAATACTGGCTCTATGTCAGAGATAGGATCTATTTACTTTAAAAACGGTGTATTAACACAAACTTTACTTGCTAACTATTACTTTACTCACATTTTCACTTCTCCATAGAGAGAGTGTTGTGATGTTACAAAAAATCGATTTTCAGATCATTTTCAGTAATCCTGACATCGAAAAAGTGGTTTTGGATATGCTGTACGACTGTTTGTGTATAATAACAATAACAAAAACAAAGAAAATAAAATAAAATAAAAATAAAATAATAATAATAATAATAATAATAATAATAATAATAATAATAATAATAATAATAATAATAATAATAATAGTGTGTGTAAATGGAGGTGCACATTACGATGATATAAAATATTATTTAGTCGCTTATTAATCCCAGCTAGTTCCCACTGCTGTTTAATTTTGTCCTTCCACTCTAATCCCAAGAAAATAGTTCGAAATTATCACTGCTCACCTGAGTGTGGATGCTGCAGAAGACCCTGTGAGGGTGGCCACTTCGTCGTCGACCAGACTGCTGCTGTTGGACAGCCTGCGTCTCCTCTGTGCATCCCCCTCGTTCTTATTCAGGTCTCCGCCACCCTTTATGGATGCAGCCAGTGATCGAGCATCAGACAGTTCGTCTAGATTCCCGTCCAGTACTGGCATGAACAAGTCGTCCAGGAACTGGTCCACATCCGAGGCTTGTGATGGGACACGAACACGTCGTACATGTGATGCTGCAAGAAATTAATGGACACTGTCATTATAGAAATGATCATTTTGTGTACTGGTAATTCCACATTTTACGATCAAATATAACAAATCTACGCTAACATACAAATATTTAAACGAGAAGCATCCCTCAATTCAATGTTCAATCATACTTTTTAAAGTAAATTAAACTATTCTTCTCGATCATCATAAAAAATATAACAATACAATAATTGTATCTTTAATGATAATTATTCTTAATTGTTACAAACGTAACTTGAATAAAATTAAGTTGTAAAACAAAGTATGAGTAAATGTATATATTTATTTGTGTTTACATTATATATTTATATTAATAGGTACCTATATAACTTCAATGACAGTAACACAATTGAGATTGGTATAGACACATATGAATTAAAGAAAACAAACTTCCAAATATTTTGTTAAACTACCAGTCCAAAATATCGTGAGATACTAGAAGCTTTGGAGTCAGAAGAAAAGCTTTGTCCTGATGTCAGAGGCCTGCTGCCACTATAGCAGTGCACAGGCAACAGAGATTCAAGTATACTCTTACTGAAAATCTAACATTTCTTTTTTTTTTACGAACGAACTAGGACTTATAGAAGAGGCCGGGACATGTAGGTATCCTCTTATTTTCTATGTATGAGTAATTATAATAAAGACTGTGACATCGATATGACTTGTTTTTTTTTTAATTACTTATTTTATGATGTTTTTCCAACTGCTATGATTATATAGTGTCAGAATGAACTGTAGATGATAATGCCAGCAAAATTAGTCCAGTTTTTAGCGCTGAAAGTTACCCAGCATTTGCTCTTAATTGCTTGAAGAAAATCCTGGAAAAACCCTCAATCAGGTAATTTGTCCTAACCAGGATTTGAACCCGGGCCACTCATTTTACGGTTAGGTGTGCTAACCATTATGAGATGACTTCGAAGACAGGTTTTACTTCTGTATCATGTTCAGATAGCCATGGCGTGCTGATGATGATATGTTTCATGGCTTGGTGGACCATAGTATGAACTTAAGACTCTAGGACTCACCGAGAGATGGAGCTTCACTTGTATCAGACAGAGCCGATGACTTTGCTCCATAATCCGATTTCTCCGAATTGCGTGTCTCGATGTAGGCTCGACTAGAATGACTCCCTGGTGCCGCCCTCTTTCCTGCATATTGAGATTTGATGAACCTGCATGAAAAGACAGAATAGTTACTGACAATGAAATGGGAAGGCAATGTTAACCACAACTTTAGGGAAATAATGTGTTACTTAAGAAAATAACATGCTGCATATAAACTTACAATGAAAAACATTGCAGCCATTGACTAGTTACATTCCAGGAAGTACTATATGGCAATTAAAAGTGTAATAACTGAACTATATTTAATGGCTATATTCCATGTTTAATTATATAATTTGTTACAACATATATTATTACAAGTATTATAAACATTAAATAAGTGATTTTAACTAGTAACTTCAGTACTCCACAAAAGGAATTTTTTTTTGTCCCATGGAGGGACCTTAACTTGCCTTTTCACGCAACTCTACAAGCATGATCATAGATGTAGCTAGTGCTGAGAAGCGTAGACCACCTAGTTCGTCAGAGACTAACACAAGAAATTCTTCTTCCTCTTCTTCTTCTTCTTCTTCTTCTTCTTCTTCTTCTTCCAGACAAGGTTAAGACCTTCCAGACCTGCTCCGAGGCTAAAAACTGTCTGCCCATCTCCTGTGTGGTCTGTCCCTGTCTCTTCATTCCCTTGGTCTATAATGAAGTGCTTGCCATGAATATCTTGAAAGTAGCATTCTCAGTATGTGTCCTTCCATTTCTTCTGATGCTGTTGTATCTCGTCTACGATATTTCCCCAATTGTTCTCTTATGTCTTCGTTTCTTAATCTCTCTCTCCTAGTCACACCACATAGGAATCTCATAAACATCATTTGGACAGCCTCAGGTCGGTTGTTTGTCTCGTGATCGCAGTAACCATGTTCACTGGCATAGTGAAAGTAATAATAATAGGAAATATAAGATCACCAATTGACCTGTAGCAGTTCTGGAATAGCTACTGCAGAACTACGGATTCAGTAATTAGTCCCAAAATTAAATTATGTTATGCATATAAGTATCTTCTTCCTAAAGTAAACTAAATATGAGGTTAAATCTTCTACAAAATTGAATAATTTCAAGGGAAAAATTGTTCCGGGGCTGTGTGTTGATCCCAGGACCCTTCGCTTAGTACATGAATGCTCTACCGACTGAGCTACCCAGGAACCAAACACGACACCGTCACAATTTTTCCTCTACGAAATTGTTCGCCTTCAGTTTTGTTATTAATATTCAACATTGTAATTTATCTGAGAAAGTCATGTTGATCTACATACTACACTGTTCTACCTTATAATCCAAATTTCTTAGTATGTATGCACTTAGATTACTTACTATAAGAATTTGCTAAGCTACTTTCAAGTTAGCTCTTCAACTGTGGAAACTTTCTTTTTTTCTTTTAAACTTGCTGAAACTCTCACTGGTACAGGATTCTAGTTGCCAGTAAGAACTAATCATTATTGATGTAATATGCATAGAATCGTAGTTCTTTTACGACAGTTCCCTTGAATTTGTTCCCTAGTGGGTTACGACTCCAGCCGAAACCTAAATATAGAACGAACAAAACCACTGGATGTTGTCTCAAAGGCGTCCTCTGACTGTACCTGGGATGTCCCTTGATGTAGCTGCCCTTGTCATCCTCACTGCGGGCCTGACTAGAGAGATCTGGATAGTCGAAGTCAAGGTCATCCCGATGATTGTTGCCACCACTTAGTAGATCTGATGGAAGCTGATCCAGGATGCCTGATGATGGACTTCGGCCATTCAGGTTCTGATCACCTCCCCTGAAATACAAAAAAATGAAATGTAAGATTTTCGATACTGTGTATTGCATTATTCAAAAGTCAGGAAATTTTTGTAATCATTGAAACTTAAAGTATTTCATTCACATAATAATGTGAAGTAACATCATGGTACTTGTTTTGAAGTGTATCTTTTTTGACATTGTTTATTTCGAAATGTGATAAATCGAAAGTTGTTCAAGGGATACTCTTCTGTGGGTTATTGTGTTCTTTTTGAAAATTTATCCCTCAAAATAGTTTTTTTTTTTTAACTTGCACGGGAATTGTTAGCACTTGCAAGACCCTGTGTGAAGCATCACCATAAGCCCCCACTCATTTTCAATTTTAAAGAAAGGGGACAAGGAAGATGACGAGGTTTGGAGAAAGAGCAGTTCAAAAAATCACTCAAATACTCTTCTGACTGTAAAAATATTTTTCTCTTTCCTTTTTTATTTTTGAAACATTACTTTTACTAGAAAGTTTAGTGGCATTAGCATAAACACACTTTCAGTTTTACAAAAACATCTCCTTTCATTAAAGATTAACACTTGAAAACCCTCAAAAGAATCCTTTCGTGCTTTCAATTTAAACAATGTCTTAATGGTAACATCATCATTGTTCGGAAACACGTGATCATTTCATTATTTGAAAAAAAAAAAAAAAAAAATAGAACATATATAAAGCATCATTAAAACATGAATTTTAAGGAAAAAAATTACGTAGAATATGCAGCATCCATTGTTAATATGTTTTGCATTTGAATACCAGAGTAGATTAAAAACAGAGCTTGCATGCACTGTAATCATTATTTTTTCATAGATTTATTAATCTAAGTTTAAATGTGTTGTAACATTTTATTAATTTATTATTAGAGGCATGAGGCCCCTAAATGTGTGAGGCCCAGCGTGGAGCCTTTAATACTGGCCCTGTTTATGCTCTTTATAAGGAAGTTACTAGATTTTTTTCACAATTTTCAGGGATAGGATGATATCGACATATAAAAAAATACTTTTAACATATATGTTAGTTTGTCGTTCACTTATATTGTTTTCACACAATTAAAAGAATTCAAATACTGGTACTCAATCTATTTACAAACTGAACTATTGCTTTACTTTTCAGAAGAGTGAATTTTTTAAGCACTTTTTTAGACCTCAATTTTTCAGCAGATTCCTGATAGGTCATGTTGAAGTTGGTTAGGACAACAAACATGGCAATAACAATTTCTAAACTCATTCTGGATTTTTGGAATGTCATTGAAGAAACTCTCTCCACTGAAGGATTACTTTCAGAACACAGAGATAGTTCAGTGAACCTCTGAAGTTGTGCACAGGGATTCATTTTCTTCGGGGGGGGTTAAATAAAAATTCCACTCCATTTTGAGCAATGAATAGCATTTACTTCATTCCACTTTGCCATTTTCTCTGAAGTCATACGTATATTTCTTCAAGCAAGAAATTTCATCAAATAAATTATCTTCATGCAGGTCATTTGAAGAAAAATAATGAAATGTCTCTTAAAATTTTTCTCTTTCTGAAGGGGGTTTCAGCAATGTAAGTACATTTCGTAGATATCTTATCTTGTGAATAAATAACCCAGGCACTAGGATATTCAACAGCAGTTTCATGAAATTCATAAGAGTCACTAAGAATTCTGTTGTGAGATAAGAGCTACTTCTTCTGAAGATGCCCAAATGTTGCTTAATTGATGGCGAAATGAAATAATGTATCTTCTTTCCTCGAGGTAAGTTTTTTTTTATTAACTGATAACAACAGAAGACTCGAACTGCAGTTATGTCCTCACCTTCAGTTTTAATTATGACATTATAAAAAAGCGACAAAGTTGCATTAGCAAAATTTATTATAGCACTATGCAATGATCATTAAACCATATTAATATACATGTTGATTACACAACTTTTAACACTGTATGACTTCGGAATATGTATGATAAGACTTTCTTGTGTTAAATTCTAACGTACCTTGTTTACATGTTTCGACCTATTTATGGGTCATCCTCAGAACTGGTCGTTGTTGGTCTTGGCACCTCTTGTTTTGTTTCCTGTGAGGGTGTATTCGTGTGGTATAGTGTAGTGTCAAGGACTGTGTGTGTTCTGAAATTGAGTTGTGTGTTGAGAATTTCGTTAGGGTGTGTAATAATTAACAATGAAAATCCGGGGATATCTGGGAAAAAATGATTAAATCCGGTGACATTCTTGGGATGAATTTTGAAAGCAATATCTGGGGACGTTTAGTAACCTTAGTTCATGAATACAATATAGAATCTTCCAACGCCCTGAGAACTCTAAATAGTTTGAGATGTGAGTCCTGTAATCTTGTGTTCATTCCAATTAAAGCACATTTCAAGTTGATCAAACTATCAATATCCACAACTGCATAATTTTGTCGACAAACTGTTCCAAAGCTACATGGTATTAATTACCTGCTATTATCCAGCAGACTGTACTTGCGGTGACTGCTCTCCCCTCGCTGCGATACGGACTCCAGCTGCTCTTCCAGCAGGGCTTCTGCTTTCGTCATGTACTCCTTGTTGCTGACAGCGTTCAGGAGTATTGACACATCATTGTGACTTGTGTTAACCTTTTCCATCGAGTGGTACCTCTCATTCAGCCTGCTATGTGATAGACCCAGGCTATCCAACTTCCGAGGTGGTGGTAATTCCTATGATGACATTGGTAATTTCTTATTTGAATTACAATGATTGGAGAAATGGTAGAATAAAAACTAGAAAATCTGAGAAATCTTGTCTTAGTAATGCTTTTTCTTTACAAAAAAATTTTATAGTATATCTAACCTGGATCAGACCTTCATGTCTCTAATGAAATATCATTAACTGCATGGTTACATCAGCATAACAAGTTTGGTGTAGGCTAATATATTAATAAAAAAAAACAATAAGACAGTGAATTTCCAAGGTTTATGATCTGAATGTCTGAAAGGACTCCTTTTTTTCTATTTATAATAGAATATGTCATAAGTAGGCCTACTTCAATATTATCAACTCTTTCAAAGCCACCAGAAAAAATAAGGAATGTAAGAAAGTAGAAACAGTTCAAATAATTCCTAAAATAATGAACAGGTGTTCACTTTTAATACAAATAAAATAATATTATATACATAATTGAAGACCTCTCCGGAAAAAGATGAAACATCAAATTAATGAAATACAGTCAAAACCATTTATAGTGACATCACTTTTAATGACGTATTGGCCGTAACGGCAAAATCTAATGGTCCCGTCTAAATCCTATATAAATACTGTATTTAAAAAATCGCTTATTACGACTTATTGCATAAAACGACGTATTTTTATCACATTTTTGGAGAAATTTATCGGGTATAACGTCCAATGTTGATTTTTGTTTGTTACATATTTGGGGATTACTGACGACAATGTAATGCTTATTTTCAAACTCTTGTTTTCTGTTAGACTGTAGATTTCAAATCAGTATGTCTGTTGCTGGGAAAATGTGACAGACGAAAAGATAGCCAATTGGCTGTAAATTCATTGCAAATACCTTCATTTCCTGTATACCCGATGGATAATTTTCTCAGACAATAATGACTTTAAAGACAAAACCCAGTGGTACCACTATCATTTTGCATTACGTGAGATAGCGAATCACTTTCTATCTATCCATCTAAAGACCAAGAAGCATATATGGTATAAGGCATACCAAAAGCTGAACAAAAAAAATCTAACGTGTCACTGACCCTCAACCTTAAGAAAACTCGCGGCTTGTAATCTTCACACAAAGCAGGCCACTTCTTAGGCAGCCACTCCTCTGTTCACCTTTAAATTTCAGTGTCTTATCTGCGGTCATATTGCAAAACAAGCCAGTTTCATCTGCGTTGAATATAATTATATTCTGTGTTCGAAAAGAGACTGTATTTTCTCTCTATCCTTCCAAATTGCAGAAATTGTTGAGTGTGATAGATCCAATTCCTTCGCGATACTGAGGTTTATTTCCCTTATTTTCTAATTGCCATATTATGTGTGACTTTTCATTAACCATGTAAGTGTGCAACCTAAAATTTACAGATATGAAATATTTAGCAAAGAAACGGTTTGTGAGACTATCGGCTATAACGACCATAAACTGGCGGTCCCTTCGGAGATGCTATAACCGGTTTCGACTGTATGTAACTTAGATAGAAAAAGTAATTTTAAAGCGTTCATTTGTAACAATAACTTATTGCAGCCAATATCTGAATGAACTTGTATCCTTGATTAGTCAAATGGTTTTGTTAGTAAATATTGGCCTAACGAAATATGCCCCTGAAATTATTTTGCTTTCTCCTGAAACGTGTATTATATTTTTGTTGGTTACATCCTTATTCCGGGCAGGACTTCAAATTATTACAGCAGAGATAATATTGAAGTAAGTAACCTGCACCTGTAATATTTATTAATTTCAGAGTATTTCTTCACAGAATGTAGACTTACAATATATATCAGTACTATGCTCTAAATAATTTAACAAAATTTGAATTAAAAATTTTCATGCGTATGTAGAAGAGAAAATTAATTATGTAGATTACATTTCATATTTTCCTCTACTTCAGGACCAACATATCCTTACCAAAATGCAAATAATCAACATACGCCATTCACAAGCTTCTCTCTTAATACTCACCTTCGAGAATACAGTAAATTATTACAATGAACTATCTACAGTTTATGACTCACTCATTTAAATGACAATTAAAATTACATCAGTAATTCACTAACTATTTCAAGCAGCGTTAAAAATTGTTAATGCACTCTAAGAAATGTCTATTAGCATGCGGTTACAGTCAATAAATTTGTCTCAATGTATGGGTGAAATATAACTAAAAGTCACAAACTTGTCACAAATTGTAAAGTTAAATGTCCACCTAAATTCAGAATACTTTTATACTGACATATATTTGAAAATTAGAAATTTCGTTACCTCATGAATGTATGATTGATGACGATTTTCTGAAGCACTGATTGTGTTAAGTTTGCAAGTACTTTTTTTTTTTTTTCACTCCCAATACAATGCAACATATTTACTAAATGCGTCTGTTTTAATGAATTCTGACGTCTGCAATCTCAATCGAAATGTTTACTTGCAAAACAGAGAACTTAAATGAGCGAGAAAAAAGTGGATGATAATTTTTCCTGGAATCCTTTCAATTAGAGACAGCATTTTTTACATGTTTCTAATTTACAATACAGAACTTTCGACTGAAGGAACATTCATAGAATTTTTATCCCTCTTAGAATTCATGGCCCTCGAAAGAATTCGAACACTTTAATTCCGGATCTAATGGCATAATGACCATTAGACCAACAATGACAACATGAAATAACATAACATAAAAAGCAAGTACTTAAATAGGAATTTTTATTCATACACGGGCATTATAAAAATCTGTCTATTTGTGGGCAGCTTCCACAAGCCTTCATCAATCATATCAATGAGGTACAAGGTCAGATTAATTAATTTTTTTTTCAATCTACGGGACTGACCGATTCCAAGAGGTTGTCCAAACTGCGACTGCGACCCTTGTCCTCAAAGTATCTGTCATTAAGGGCCGACTTGCGTGAAAGAGCATTCTCCACAGTATGGTCACGTGACTGTGACCTTACCCGGTGGTTCTTGCTGCTTTCACCCCATTGGTTAACATCTTTCACTACTTCATGAGATACTTTTCTTGCCTGCTGTAAAAAAAATATTCAAGTTTTTTGTTAAGAGTTGTTGACTTTTCTTATTACCCAATTTTGCCAAGCCCATTCACTTCTGTGTAGGACGAAAAATAAACTTTTTGAAGCAAACTGGCTTTACTGCAAATTTGGTTAATTACAAAAAAAAAAAAAAGATAAAACCATATTTAATTGTACACTTTAGTTATCATTCAATTATATCTAAATTACATACTTTCTATATCAAACTTATAAAAAAGCACAAAAAATAAAAAAAGAAAATTAATGTTCACATTAAATGAAGGAAAATGAGTTTTGATAAGAGAAAAGTAATGACAAATAAAGAACAGACAATGAAGTGGAATTAATTTATGTGAATTGAAATTATATCTTTGCAAGTGTAGCTGTAATAAAATTAAAGAAAGTCGACCAAGTGCACATAAAACTACATAAATTAGTCTGAAACTATTGTCTGGACGTTGGTGAATATATAAAAGTACTGTAGTACATACTAAAATGTACATGTGCTATTAAAATTTAGCAAATTTTATTCGAATGGCATTATAAAGTGAAAGTATACTACCTGTACATAAAACAGAGAATTTAAAAAAATATTTCGAAGTAATTTGTTTCTCAAATTCACCCATGTAACGTCTTAAAAATTACAAGAGCGGCTATAAAAAGAAATGAAATTTAATATGATGTCTGTTGATTTCAAACATTTCTAATGGTGTACATAGATCCAGTAACTCATATGAACTTATGCTTTAATTTAAATGTTAGATGCTTTTAATAATAACTTTTGTAGTTAAAATATTTTAAAATACTCAGAAATTTTTACAGATGAACTTTTGAATACTAATATGTAGCACAGATAGAATTGACTTATGCCCTAGAAGAAAATAATTTTTTGAGTACCTACGTATTATCTGTCCTCAAACATATCAACTTTTTTTTAAAAGAATAATAAAATAATAGGAAATACCGAAAAAATGTTTGAATGAAAACAAATCTATCTACATTTTCCATAACCTGCATGAAGCTTTGTATTATTCGTCTGAAAACAACAGTTCGTGGTTGAGTTACATAAAGTCACTTAAAATATTATGTTACAGTATTTGTGTCCCTAAGAAAGTAGCAGTATGACTGTGTTAAATGTTAATATGTATATATGTTACAAATCCGTTTCTGTCATCTTTTCTGGTCCTCACGCCAAGACATGCAAGAAATTATTTCCACCTAAAGGAACTAGAGATTTTTAATGCATGCAATGAGATTAACTTGATAAACGAGAAGAATTAGTTTGAACTTTGTTACAAGTTAAGAATAAGAAAGACACACTCAGCCTGATAGGTCAGATAGGCCCTCTCCTTGATTCTAGAATGAAAGAGCATAGGCTATCTTTAAATCTTGTTTAAGTCAACTCTTGCTTTTTAACTTTCTCCTTATACAAAGTATACAGAGAAAATATTGTGAATCTGTAAAAAAAAAACTATTTCGAGATATTTTCTAGTAGAAATAACATTAAGGAAGAGAAAATTCCACACTTCCTGAATAAAAGTAGCTAATTTTATTCAAATCAGCTAGTTTAAAAGACATTTACAAATGTAATGCTGTATATAACATATTACCACAGTCTAGAATATAGCTACAGTTAGGAAGCTTGAGTTTTGAGGGTGTTAGAAACAATTGACTGTGCCAGTACTATTTTGCATTGTCTGTAATGAGGCGATATTAGCGATCCTAGTGGTTAGCAACTATCTATGGATGCAAATTTACTACGTATTGAGCTTCGTGACTGTATATACTAGACTGTGATATTACTATGATAGCATTATCATATTAATGAGAACAAATTAAATTCAAATAAAATGTTTTATATTTTATTTCATGCATACAAATGACACAGGACAAATTCGATGAACCATGTACATCTAAGAACTTACTTCCCGAAGATTTTCGCTTATATTCCAATTTGCTCTCTCTCTCTCTCTTTTCCAAGAAAACATCAGTCCTCTAACATTGTAGGATCCCAACAATCTTGATTTTATTTACCCACTGACACTATGTCTTTTGACTTTAACTGAATTTCGGGACCCAGTAATCTTACAAAATCTAACCCTCAAGTTAGGTACATTCCCAAACTCACACCTGCTGACTATCTTGAAGTTTGCTGCATACCGAGGTTTCGAACAAGCAATCCCACTCGTCCCTAGGTCAGCCCCCTTCGTGTGTCACCAGCTGGCATTTGAAATACTATGGAATGATGACAGAATAGAGAAATTTTTATAGAATGATGGAGATGCCTAATATGGTGAAACAAGAGAAACCCGAGAAAAACATCAGCTGCGACCTTGTCCGCCATAAGAGTCACTATGATTCTTCAATGAAAAATCTCAGGTCTGAACAGGACTCAAACTCAGATCACCTGTGTGACAGCCTGAAGGTCTGACCACTCAGTCACCGCAGAGATTCGACGCTATTTCTTGGTGAAAATGCTTCCCTTGTTCATTATTTAGAGAACATAAATTTTGAAGGATATAATCCAAGATGAATTTTATGAAGAAAATAGGTGTCGATTGGAAAGACTGAAAGCTGTTCAGTAACCTTCATATGAAACAACGAGTCGAAGTCAGGATAGGAGAAGAAATGTCTGAAGGAAGTGAAATAGGGAGAGGAGTACGAAAAGCAAGCCCTTTTTCACCTACTCTGTTCAACATCTACTTGGATGATTTGGTGAAGAACTGTTTTCAGAACATGGGAGGGGTAAAAGCAGGAGGAAGAAGATTAAATTGCGTAAGATTTGTTGATGATATGGCGTCGTTAGCAGAAGAGGAAACGATACTAAGGGAATGCTACTGGAGTTAAATGACAGCTGTTGTTGAAATCACAATCAATGAAATGTTAAACGTGGCAATGATTTTCTCGGAGTTCTTTCTAAGGCCGCTCCTATCTCGTCTAATTTTTTCTCGATTAAAATGCTTGGTTTTCTACTTTTCTTTGTGTTTAATTTGGATCCAGTCTCTTTAATTTTTTTTTGTAATCTGCATATCTTCGATTTATTGGGAACATGTATGCTGGGAAATTTCTGTATAAAAGCAAGCTGACATTCCACATACGACTCTGTTCTTGCATAATTTAAGACAAACACTTGTTACACCCTAGTGTATAACATAGTGAACGAAACTACTACACACAATAAGAATGAACAAACGTGTACTCAGTCTCAAATCAAAGGAAACTGAACGAGGCTGAGTAATACACACTGTTTACAGCTAAGGCACCTGCAAGACTAATCTTGTTATGAGATACAGGGGAGACCGCTAGCTGTGCAATCGGTGAGTGCTGCCAAGCTAATGCTTTCCAAGCAACGTCAGAGACTTCGAGTTGCTTCGTACAAGAGAAATCCGTTATTAACAAATTGCATTTGGTCAGCATCTGTGAGATTCTCGATGTAAGATATTCTTACCATAATTTTTTTGTTCTATTTAGTTACACGGTCACGTGATGTTTCTAACAAGATTGGTTACACATGCTGAAGAATATTCACAGATGTTATGATTATCAGTCTTCTAGATATTTCTCTCTAATTATAAAGAATACGTTAATTAATGGTAATAACGAAAGATCACGTGTTATGGATAAACTTTTATGGCAACAGTTTATACTGTTTTCATATCCGTGTATGATATAGACTATAGTTATGCCTTAAAATTAAACATTCAGTAAGGCTTCTTTCTGACTTACAGGCTGCTTGACAACAGGTGGTTCTGGTGGAGGCACTGCCGGTCTTCGTGGTGATGAAGGAGCAGGTCCCTCTGAGTCGACTTCCACGTCTGCTCCCACAGTTGGGGATGAGGCCTGTTCAAGAGAACAATCACTTCAATATTTTCGAAAATCAACTTGTTAATTCTTAATACTGACTAGAAATTAATATGCATCATATTACATTCATATGCAGAGAGTAAGAGGAAGGTAGAAAATTGGAGAATGCTGGGTTTGCAGTGACAGACCTGCCCATGGGCAGAAAACTTGGGTATGTATATTACATTTTCCTCAGAAGAGTGGTAAAAATGATCCCAGCTCTGACTAACACTCACTATTTGACAGAACTCTTACAGCCTCATAAAAATACTATAATTATACATATATATTCATATAAATGAGGTCTCGCCGTCCTAATTGAATACACCGACTACAAGTAGCCATACTGTAGATATATCTATTAAATGTAGAAAAATTCGTTCCGGCACCATGAATCGTGTCCTGGCATAGCTCAATCGGAAAGAGCACTCAGGACGCAGAGCTGAGAGGTCCCAGGTTCGATTCCCGGTGGTGGAATTAATTTTTCTCAATTTAATAGATATACTATCATTAATTGAAATCTGTCATTCTACGGAAAAAACTGATGTCCCTTAAGTGTTGGTTGACTAATTAGTTGGTTGGATGGTTGGTTCACAGTATCTCAAATATGGTCAACTTAGACCTTTCTGACATTTTTTTTAACAAATTTAATTTCTGGAGATGGTAGGATAGTATATGATAATTACTAGCGAAGAAATTTTCACAAAATTCCTATTTTTAGGAAGCACAAGGCACTTCTGGGGCTAATCAGCAGAGTCATTGGAGGGAGGGGAGGAATTCCCTTCTGGAGCTCAATATTTCCTTTCCGGAATTTCAGATTCATTCAAACTACGTTTTATTTAATTTTAAGCTATTTATGACTTAGGCAAGACTTTCTTATTACCGTCAATATTGTGCATGTATCCTTCTAAAACACCCTAACCCTATTATAGATCACGTGAGGGAATTTGTTCGGTCAATATATGGTAGATATGCTGAGAGGTGTAGTTCACTTTAATTACCACTTTAATAATAATAATAATAATAATAATAATAATAATAATAATGATGATGATGATGATGATGATGATGATAATAATAATAATAATAATGTCATTGCCCAGGGTGCTCTACGTTCACAATGAGATGATTTACATTATTTTGTTAGGATGCCACAGGGAATCACAGTTCCTGGATAACACTCCTGTGTTACCTGGACCATGGGCTTGCTCAACACAAGTCATAAATCAGGAGTACACTAGATATAAATATAGCTCTTGTTTTTAGTCATATGCAGATCAGTTTAAAGAATCTTGGCTCTCTTTCTCAATTAAGTACAGTATCACTTTACATTAAAAATGTGTATTAATATAAACTACACATACTGCAACCTCAGTGCATTAGTGTAGTAAGTAAAAAAAAGTTGATTTTGAGATATATTTGTCAAATTACGACGTGTGCATTACAATAATGATAATACTTCTATATACATTTCAAAGATGGCAGACTAACACAGTAATATAATTAACCATTTTGTAAGCAGAGTCTAGTGCATTAATGTTATTAACAGAGATACAGGTACTACAGCAATACTAGAGTTTCCTGCAGAATTTCTAAATCAGTTAAGTATTATCTCAAATCACAGCAGTGTCTCAAATACTATGAAAAGGGTTTCCAGTGCTTATTTTTATATTTACTACAGTCAGTTACTACAATCAACATTTGTATTGTGTAAGTTGTAAATTTTAATACCAAATTCGTTAATTTTGAGGGGAAAAAATAAAGAGACAATATCTTACTCTGATAACAGACGTGGTAAAATAAGAACAACTTTATATTAGCTTTGTATATGCATCAGGGGCGTATTTTGCGGGCTACCGGCAGTAGCCCAAGGAAATTACAAAAGAAAAAGTGTATAATATAACATAACGTAATAATTTTGTATTATTAGTTTTACCATAGTAATTAAAATTAAAGTAATTGTTAGATATATTTTGTGTAATAATAGGGTCAGCGGTAGCCCAAACCCTTTAACCAGTATACGCCTCTGATATGTATATAGTTTCGTACGTGGATGTCTCTTTTATAACACATTTTTATTAGCACAAAAAGAGCGTGAACCCATGCATGCCTGCACTGACAATAAAAAGAACCCTAATGCAAGTCAATTAAATATTTATGTAACATAATTACACTTTCACGCCAATATCTACCTTGTTACTGTGTCGTCTGACACCCCTGCTGTGCCCTCCAGACTGCAGAAAGCTGCTCCTGCAGGCTGGGAATGCAGGTGCCAACTCCATCTCTGCAATCAGGTCCATCACGTAGTCCAGACCATTGATTTCCTTTACCAGACCGTCTGTAGGACTATCTGCAGTGTCACTGCCTGTTGAGAGACTCAGAGTCCAGCCAGAGTTCTCAGAAATGCCTCGCTCTCGAATAGCTCGACCTGCAAGCTCTTCAGCACCAGTCCAAGAGTCCACAGGCACTGTAACCATCTCGCCTGAAAGTTATTAAATATAAGTGAGCAGCATTGCACTGAAACAGTTTTAAAAGCATTAAGGCATCTCTTTTTAATCAACGACCTTCTTAAACTACAGAGATAATATTACATTTTATGAGAGATGATGAAGTAATAATAATAATAATAATAATAATAATAATAATAATAATAATAACAACAACAACAATAATAACAATAAAGCATTAAGGCATCTTTTTTTTTAATCAACTATCTTCTTAAACTACAGAGATAATACTACATTTTATGAGAGATGATGAAGTAGTAGTAGTAGTAGTAGTAGTAGTAGTAGTAGTAGTAGTAGTAATAATAATAATAATAATAATAATAATAATAATAATAATAATAATAACAAAGCATTAAGGCATTTTTTTTAATCAACGACCTTCTTAAACTACAGAGATAATATTATATTTTATGAGAGTTGATGAAGTAGTAATAATAATAATGACAATAACAATAAAGCATTAAGGTATCTTTTTTTAATCAACGACTACAGTGATAATATTATATTTTATGAGAGATGATGAAGTAGTAGTAGTAGTAGTAGTAGTAGTAGTAGTAGTAGTAGTAGTAGTAGTAGTAGTAGTAGTAGTAATAATAATAATAATAATAATAATAATAACAACAACAATAAAGCATTAAGGCATCTTTTTTTTAATCAACTATCTTCTTAAACTACAGAGATAATATTATATTTTATGAGAGATGATGAAGTAGTAGTAGTAGTAGTAGTAGTAGTAGTAGTAGTAGTAATAAAAATAATAATAATAATAATAATAATAATAACAATAACAAAGCATTAAGGCATTTTTTTTAATCAACGACCTTCTTAAACTACAGAGATAATATTATATTTTATGAGAGATGATGAAGTAGTAGTAGTAGTAGTAGTAGTAGTAGTAGTAGTAGTAGTAGTAGTAGTAGTAATAATAATAATAATAATAATAATAATAATAACAAAGCATTAAGGCATTTTTTTTAATCAACGACCTTCTTAAACTACAGAGATAATATTATATTTTATGAGAGTTGATGAAGTAGTAATAATAATAATGACAATAACAATAAAGCATTAAGGCATCTTTTTTTTAATCAACTATCTTCTTAAACTACAGAGATAATATTATATTTTATGAGAGATGATGAAGTAGTAGTAGTATTAGTAGTAGTAGTAGTAATAATAATAATAATAATAATAATAATAATAATAATAATAATAATAACAACAACAATAATAACAATAAAGCATTAAGGCATCTTTTTTTTTAATCAACTATCTTCTTAAACTACAGAGATAATACTACATTTTATGAGAGATGATGAAGTAGTAGTAGTAGTAGTAGTAGTAGTAGTAGTAGTAGTAGTAGTAGTAATAATAATAATAATAATAATAATAATAACAAAGCATTAAGGCATTTTTTTTGATCAACGACCTTCTTAAACTACAGAGATAATATTATATTTTATGAGAGTTGATGAAGTAGTAATAATAATAATGACAATAACAATAAAGCATTAAGGTATCTTTTTTTAATCAACGACTACAGAGATAATATTATATTTTATGAGAGATGATGAAGTAGTAGTAGTAGTAGTAGTAGTAGTAGTAGTAATAATAATAATAATAATAACAACAACAATAAAGCATTAAGGCATCTTTTTTTTTAATCAACTATCTTCTTAAACTACAGAGATAATATTATATTTTATGAGAGATGATGAAGTAGTAGTAGTAGTAGTAGTAGTAGTAGTAGTAGTAGTAGTAGTAGTAGTAGTAGTAATAAAAATAATAATAATAATAATAATAATAATAATAATAATAATAATAATAACAATAACAAAGCATTAAGGCATTTTTTTTAATCAACGACCTTCTTAAACTACAGAGATAATATTATATTTTATGAGAGATGATGAAGTAGTAGTAGTAGTAGTAGTAGTAGTAGTAGTAGTAGTAGTAGTAATAATAATAATAATAATAATAATAATAATAATAATAATAATAACAATAACAAAGCATTAAGGCATTTTTTTTCATCAACGACATTCTTAAACTACAGAGATAATATTATATTTTATGAGAGATGATGAAGTAGTAATAATAATAACAACGCATTAAGGTATCTTTTTTTAGTCGACGACTACAGAGATAATATTATATGATGAAGTAGTAATAATAACAATAACAATAAAGCATTAAAGTATCTTGTTTTTAATCAACGACCTTCTTAAACTACAGAGATAATATTATATTTTATGAGAGTTGATGAAGTAGTAATAATAATAATGACAATAACAATAAAGCATTAAGGTATCTTTTTTTAATCAACGACTACAGAGATAATATTATATTTTTTGAGAGATGATGAAGTAGTAGTAGTAGTAGTAGTAGTAGTAGTAGTAGTAGTAGTAGTAGTAGTAGTAGTAATAATAATAATAACAACAACAACAACAATAAAGCATTAAGGCATCTTTTTTTTTAATCAACGACCTTCTTAAACTACAGAGATGATAATATATTTTATGAGAGATGATGTAATAATAATAATAATAATAATAATAATAATAATAATAATAATAATAATAATAATAATAATAATAATAATAATAATGCTTATGATAACAATTATTTAAAATATTTCCGAGGTATTTAAATTTTAGTGAAGTATTTAATACAACAGCACCCAAATTGATTATTACTTTGAATTTAATGACAACTTACCATCTGCGAAGTATATCTGCAATGCCATGTTGACCCTTTTCCTATTGGATCGCCACTCCAACAGACAAGGTGGATAGTTACGTGCCAGCTGCCATTCAATGCGAGATGACTGCAGTAGTTTACGTTGACACACAGCCTTGTATCCGTTATATCCGTGATCTGACACATACCTAACGTAACATATAACATATACTGGTTCTAATCTTATACAACAGAACATTATCCGCCATCACACAACCCACTCTGGCGTAAAATGAATCGAAAATATATCAGTTTTTCATAAAGTTTCATGCAGTACATTTGTTTTCTGAGTGTACATAAATCATATCACAATCTTCAAGTTTGTTCTTACCAAGATCAAGATCTGCTTGATGTTCTCCTTATACAATCATTCAATCATATCCTTAATAATTACGAAGTATTACCGTAGTCGTAAGTTACAATTTTTTTATTGTTATTAGTCACTGATAAACTACAAATGCACAAATAATAATTATAACGAACATAAGTTATTGTATTTAATCCACTTACTTCAGTAAATATTTGTACAGAGTTTTGGATGGAGGAAATACTGAGAGACAGTTGGCCATCAGAAGCCAGCCTCGTTCGTTGTTTGCATCGTTGTCATTGTTCCAAGTCTGGTTACACAATTGACAAAGCACCTCGTCACGAAGTTTCTCGTTCACAATGCCCTGTTGGTAAGATGAATTCAAAACCACCATTACTGAACAGTCTAGACTGTAATATCATATACTAGGAAACAAGGAATTTTAAATTCACAATCTAAGCACATAAAAAATTGTCACGATGACGAAATGAAACATATTTTCTCATAATGTCTTAATTTTACGCCTTTTGTAACAACCCAGTTCTTTTATCACATTGCAAATGTTATGATTTACAGTATATTTCGTTGAATTATAATTTAAAAATCATACATTTATAACACCATTTATTAATGCACATAGAATAGAAGATATGAATTAAATATCTAAATTGTACAGTATAAGTAGATCACATTAGTAATTTTGCTCACATTCACATGAGAGAATGCATCACATCGTGCAGTGGTTGGAATTAGAGGTTTTTAAAATTACATTTACACTAAGACCATCTCCGCTATTGAAATACTCCAGAGGGATAAATTATTTTTTATTAGATTTTCTATCGACATGGATGAAATCAAGATCCTACTCACAATAGTTACCAAATAAGAGAGTGTTAAACATTTGGGAAAAACATTTTTTTTCTGAAAAACTATGAACTTTCCACCAATAGGCCTATGATATTATAGTTTTTTGTTACAGACAACATGAGCTATTCGCTCTGAAAATCTGCAAGGCTATTTCACTTCCACCCTGTATAACTAGGCTTCGGACAATGAAGAATATCACTTCGAAACTAGTCAGCTAGGTAAAATTCCTCATATTTACACAGTAAAAAAAAAGTTGCGAAGTTAATCGGTGATCAAAATAATACATTTAATGACAAAATAGTAACGTTATGTTTGAAAGAAATAAGGAGAAAAATGGAATATCAAAATTCTATAGTGGACTATATCCGTAGCAAACAGTTAACCTGGTATGGCCATGTTCGGAGAATGGAGGAGGATAGACTGCCAAGACAGATTTTGGAATGGATCCCTGAAGGCAGGGGGAAGAGAAGGCCACGGATTACATGGATGGATAAAACTATGCAACATAAAGGATTGACAGAAGGAGACTGGCAAGATAGAGGAGAATGGAGAAGAAAAATTTGGGCACAGAAAGTTGCTTAAGCATATTAACCTGATTATATATATTATTTGAATACGAAATATCCAGATTACATACTGTGTGTTTTCACAGTATACCCTTCCTACATCAGATTCTCTCCTTGTTAACTGTAAGCGAAGTGAAGGTAGCAGTAACAGTATTCTGAATAAGCTGTTACCTCACCTTATTAACAATATAATCTCCGAGTGCAACCTCCTTTTTGCCACTCAGATTATTGTCGTTCATGAAGCGCAGAATCAGTTTGAATAATGCCAGTGAATCCTGATAGTCCATGTCCTTAGATTTGGCAAGGAAAGGAGTCTTGATGGGTTCCCGCTTCATCCCCCATAGATGTGACTGAGAAATAAAACACAAATTATATTCAAGTTAATACTGCAGTATAAAACAAAAGGAATACTATTTAAAAACCAAATTATTTGGAATAGACCGTGATTTTTAGGTTTCTTCGAATTGCAAGTTCGATGCTTTTGGAAAACATCATTATATTAAATATATTACTTTTCCTCTTGTTCATGAAGAAACTCTATCTGAAGCCATACTGTGACATTCTTTATGTGACGTGGATCATTCATTCTCGTACAATTGAGTGTGAGCCAGACAATAGCTAAGTCCTCCCAACACAAGAAGCAAGAGTGAAACAAATTTACCTTGAAATAAATATTAGTGAATTTTGTGAAGGCATGGGAGTCTATGTCATGGGGAAGATGATGACGCTCGGTATCAGAACGTCCTGCAACACCTCCAACCACTTTCACAAGATGACGTTCAGAGTGGATGGGCTGCCAATCTGAAAGGGGAAAGGTAAAATAAGATTAATGTAGAAAACAACACTTCTCAGATTTACTTGTTATAACATATTAAATAATAATGAATTTTACTTTTTTATATATCATATGATTGTGAGAATATTCCATATTAATCCTCTCCTTAATCTCCTTTCTTTAAACCACAGCCAGACAATTAAATCTTCAGAAAGAGTACAGTAGAGAGATAGGAATAGGATGGAACAGAGGGCGAGAGAGAGAGAAATGACAGAAAAGAAACACAGTGACAGATAAGGGGAAATGAGAAAGTGAGAGAGGTCAAGTATAATTATTAATAAATAACATAAATACTAGAAATTATAATAATAATAATAATAATAATAATCATTAGAAAATCACACTCTATAGTCTTAATTACGGTATTAAATAGACAAGTAGTAGTAGTAATAGTAATGTGACCACAGTATTTTAAAATAAGATGGTATGAACAGTTTTTTTAAGCTAAAGATGGGAGAGGTGTCACAAATAAGTACCCCAGTGCTGTCATGGTAATTCTTTTCTAGGCCATACGCCCCACCCCTTGTTTTCTCCCTTTAAATATATTTTACTCTCCTCTCTTTATCTCTCCGACTGTCATTTAATGATTTTTTTAATATTAAAGAAGAAGTAAAGAAATTGTTTTGCTTTACACTTTAATTGTACGGTACCGGTACAACAAGTTTGATTAAAGAATACACCATGTAGCCTCACCATAGATGCACACTTGTCTTGATGAATCTTGGAGATGTGTATTTGCAGCACTTCTTGTTTTTCAACTATTATTTTATATAATTATGGATTCCAGTGCTGCAGAAATGGACAATTTTTGTTTATGAACATCAAACAAAATACATTAGGAACAGCAACAGATGATCTAAGATCTGTACAGATCTCCACGTACAAAACTATCCATACAGCTCCATACAGACAAAATTTTCTTTTCCGCATACGATTAATTAAAAAAATTGTATATTCCCATACGATGTATGGCCCCATATGGCCTCCATGACAGCACTGCCCTTACCTCACTTTCTGAAAATAAACTTATGAAACTGAAACTTAGGATATTTTAATGTTACAGTGATTATAACGTCATGTAAAATCACATATCGTTACAACACTTATTATGAAGTGTATCGAGCACATTATTTAAATAAACACTAGCTCCCTCTGCAAGTTTTCACTAAGTGCTTTAGAAATGATTATTCACAATCAAACACCACCAACTAATGCCTGGGCGCAACAATAAACTCAGAAATAATAGACCTATTTCTACCTGTTGCTATTTTAATTAATATGGAAAAGAGAAGGCAAAAAGATGGATACAGTGCCTGTTAAATTCAAGAATATTCCTTTTTCATAAGCATCGTTCAAATCAAGAGACGAATTAAATTCAATTAACACAAAAACCTAATGTAATAATTCCTATGACTTATGCACCCTTAAGTATACCCTTATTTGTTAGTGCTGGATTACGGTTTTTGATTTTATTCGGCTATGTGATGTCACCTTCGAAGAAATAGGTCAGTCTGAATTAAATTTCAAACTAACTAAAAGGGGATAAAATGATATTTTAGGTCAAATACATACAAAGGATGGCAAGACAGTATTATAAAATGAGACAGTTCCGTTTATCTTGATCTGTAGATTAGCGATTTTTAATGAATTTTTTAAGGTTATTCTGTATCATTTGCTCTTTATGAAAACATATGGTAACATGGTGAAACATATAAATTTAGTAGACGTCAAAATAAATAAATATAGAGGGAAAGTATTTCTTTGCTTGATCTTGGTTAGCCTACAGTATATTTATTTAATATTTATATCCTTTGCAGTAACTAGGAAATGGATTTCTAGGTGCTAAGAAAGAGATTTAGGACTTTATAAATCCAATTTAGGACTTTTACGAGTTTATATAAAATTAATAATTTTAATTTTAGTAAATATTCCATTTTAGGTGGAATTTATGTACAGACCCAGAAACAAAATTTAGGCCACCTAAATTTTCCAGGTGGTCCAAATTTTGTTCCTGGATTTGTACAAAGAACTGGTGCTAACAATGAGTGTTACTGAACTGAAGACTCAAATTCTGTCAGCGAAAGAGACTGAATTCTGATTGGTCAGTTTAATTCCTCACAACAGGGGTGCAATGATGAGAAAACTAATTTGTAAGCTCTCGCCTAACTTGAAAAGCCTACAATCCCTTTCATTCTAAGATGGACTTTTCCAAACGAACTTCAGTTCCAAGAAATTAGGTAAAATCTTCTTCTCTTGCCTTCTAAGACTAATATGGAACGAACTTGCCAGATAAATGGTTGTCTGTAAATTTTTTCCTTTACATTTTAAATAGGATTTTTGCAGTTATTTTGAGCATTTTTTTCATTTTTGTACCGGTATTTTTATTTTAAATAGACGAAAAATATTAAAAAGGATCTTTTTAGGTACAAACTTGGTTTTTTGGTTCATGATTCATTTAGGTGTTTAAAGTCCTATAGAATTGAGATGGGAGGATCCTGTGTACATAAAACGTAAAGATATCTGAACAAAATACATCTAGGATGTAGCAAACAAAATACAGAGTGAATCAGCCAGGGCTAGACCGACATAAGCAGAAAGTCGTATGTGTAGTAATTGCTGCTCCAACACAGTGATCAGACCTCTTGCTCACTTACATTTCGTCTTTAGTTAAGTAAACACGTTCACACAGTGAGGGTGCAGCTGTAGGCTATATCGAATTTCTAGAGTAGGCTGCAGTAGTGTGTCCATGACGAAATATAACGTTGAACAACCAATGTTTATTTACGACAACTTTGTGAAATACGAATCTTGGAGAACTGTTGTAACAAACTTCCGTCAGTCATTCCCTGATTCGCCAGAGTCTTCTAAAGCAATGATTAAGAAAATTCGTACAACTGAATCAGTATTGGATAAAACACAAACATGTGTGAAGTGTGTTCTCACTGAGGAGATATTAGATGAAACTGGCCACCGACCAGAGAGAAGTCCTACGACATCATTCTGCCATATAACTCAGCAGGTAGGGGTGTCACAGTCTTCAGTGATAAGAGGTACGAAACAATTAAAATAAAACCTTACAAAATTCGTGTAGTTCAGAGGTTAACGGAACCCGATTATCAGAGCAGACTTAAGTTTTGCATATGGTTCCAACAGTCAGTGTATGATTGACTAGTTGACCACACTTTCATTTTTTATAGTGACGAAGCATGGTTCCACCTCAGTGGTTACGTGAACACTCAAAACAATCATTACTGGGACAGTGAAAATTCACACCGTTTTCACGAACTGCTACATGACATAAATTTGAGCCGTTTCGGAGAACAAACTGTGGTGAGTTGCTGGACATATCTTCAGGAGATGCGCAGCTTGCCAGATATCACGTCATTTCGAACATGAATTGTGAATTCGGTATATTACGCAATATTAACCGCAAAAGCACGGACCAAATCCTCCGCATATGTAGTGTCGTTATGTATGAATCAGCTGCCGTGAGTGCGGTTAAGAGTCTAGTCCTGGCTGGTTCACCCTCTAGGAATGGAACTAGAAATCCGATCTCTAATAACACTAGCACATTTTGTTGTACTGATATTTGATTAAGACGCAACACTTGCCATCAAGTTTGCTAAAGATGAAGGCCAACTCAGCTGGTATCTCGAGGTGGTTGACACCAGCCACTGCGCGCGAAGCTCTTTCCTGCTCTTCTCGCTGGGCCTTGGCCTTGGCTCTCTCCCGGGCAAGCTTCTCAACCTCTGCCCGACGCTTCAGTTCCTCCTACAACATCACACCTCATACACTCACTGAATCACTGACTGGCATGCTGCTTACCATTCTTGTTGCAAATGATGCCTAGCAGTACAACAGAACAGTAATTGCAGAGGATTAAAATACTCTCACACATCCTTCCTATCTAGTGATTTAGTTGGCCTGGTACAACACTAATGAAAGACCCATTGAGTGTTAGAACTACAAGTTCCCTCCCTTTAACCTTTTCATCTTTTCAACACTCAAGTAACAGCTTCAGTCAATTTCTTAGTTTAAGCACAGTCTAATGTATACAGTCACGAAGCTTGAGTTGTGAGGGTACTAGGAACATTAGACTGTGCCGATACTACTTTGCATCGTCTGTAATGAGGCGATATTAGCGATCCTAATGATTAGCAACTATCTATGGATGCATATTTACTACGTATTGAGCTTCGTGACTATATATACTAGACTGTGGTTTAGGCATGACACTATCCTCACATTTACAACACTCACTTCACAGCATCGCGGTAGCAGGGGTGTATTTAGGCCTAGGCAGACTAGGCAGCTGCCTATGGCGGCAGATTTGAGGGGGCGGTTTCTAAGCTACCGTATTACTGTTAATTCTTTTTATACATTTTTTTATTTTATTCATAACTCTTTAAAAGAGTGCATGAACTTAAACGCACAATAAAAAGGATATGAATAACATTGGCAAGTCAGTTCAAATTTAATCAACGGTCTGCCAACGGAAAAAAAACAGTTTTTCAATAATAGTGTCACAATGCGATCACAGCATTTTTTTCAATGTTATGCCCTCTCACCGTGAGAATCTCACGTGATATCATTAAAGAACGTACTGGTGTTATATTACGATACGTTAGGAAGGCAAATCTCGTTGCTCGCTATCATAAGCTTTGTACGAGAGACGCTCTAACTCTGTCATAAGAGTAGTCAGTATCAACACTCAGTAATGTCCATTCAGACTTCAATTCAAAGAAAATACCGCCAGCCATTGTATTATCGCCGCGCTCTCATGGTTAACATTCGGCAGGTCTTTGAGCGGCCTCGTGCAAAACATTCGGCAGGTCTTTGAAATTTAATTGCATTATTGTTTTCAATTTCGTATGTCGCCGCTCCAATCACTCGCCTCAATTTCAATATTGCAACCAATAAGCTGCTTTCATTATTAAAAGAAACCTACTTGTCTAATCCACGCGGACTAAAACCGAGGTTGCAATGTCTTGTGCTGAGGACGAACATTAAGGTATGTGATTAAAAATTATTATTAAGAGTTAAGAATGTCAACGCACTAATATATGAAATAATAGTAATAATAATGATGATATTAATAATAATAATAATAATAATAATAATAATAATAATAATAATAGCCATTTAACAATATAACAAACTAGAGCTTATTCTTATAGAGGAAGTAGACGTGACAAAGTGACGCTTCGAGTGAAACCTACAGAACAACAATCGGTCAGCAAAATTATGTTTTAAAAGCACACCGCACGTTATTGTATGATTCCGACATGTTAACTATGAGAGCGCGGCGATAATAGCAGCCGGACGCGTGGCAGTTCAGTTTAATTTGAAACGACAAAGAGTGCAGTTGTTTTGTACCTAGGTGATTTATACAATTTTAATACCGGTATTCGTTATAATGAGTGACAGCCGGAAAAAGCTAAGTGGTTCTCAATATCGGAAACACATCTCTTATTGAGGTTCTGATCTATTACCTGACAGTACATCTCACTTGACGATATGTCAGAGAAAGAATTGCATCTGAAATCTGATTAGTGTAATATGTAGCTAGTCAGCGATGTATGTAATAGAGGGGGAAAGGAACTTTTCATCCTACCCCATTATCTCCTGGGCTAATTGCCTCATGAGTGATGCCTTGATGGTGTCACTTGTGGATCAAGACCTGTTTTCGAGCAGTTGACTAAATAAGAATACCGGAAACTCGCGAAAGACAAGGCAATTAAAAAAAAGAGAGAAAATTGTGAGAAAAAGTGCAAAATAGATGTGCTATTTGAGAAACAAACACAGCCAATTTGTTCCAGTTCGAGTCCAGATACATCAGAGTGTAAGAATGTGGTGAAGAGTACCGAAAATAGTGAAGTGTATGGTTTATCTGAATCAGGCGTTTCCGATATTAGAAACAGTAATAATGACGCGGAATCAATTATTTTTGTTGATCCAAATGTCGCATATAGGGCGAAATAAGGGGTGGAAATATTTTTCTCTGCCTAAAGGCGCCCATGTGCAGTAGTCTAGAGTCCAGAAACAGCTAGGCACGTTGTGCATAGTGGAGAGCAGAATGTTTTTCTAGAGTAGGCCTAATTTCATATTGTGATGAAGAGAAGGCAAAATGAAAACTTTTTTCAATTAGGCCTAATCACGCAACATAATAATAATAATAATAATAATAATAATAATAATAATAATAATAATAATAATAATAATAATAGGCATGATAATAATAATAATAATAATAATAATAATAATAATAATAATAATAATAATAATAATAATAAGTGATAATTTCTATCCAGGTTAAATTCTTCCACAGACAATAAATTAATTACTTTTTTTTTACGTGTCATTGCTTCATTGGGCATGTAACAATATACAATACTTGGATTTTCATAAAGACAAAAAAGGCTACCTATGTTATAGCCAATGTCATATCACTAATTAAAATATAGTTTTCATAAACGCAAAAATGCTGCAGAATTTACTCGAGTAATTCCTCGTTCCCATTTTCTCAAAGTTTTGAGGCGAAAATTCGAGGGGGGAGGGGTTACTTGATGACTACAAAATACTAGGGAAAAATATTTCATAAATAACATCAAACAGTAACCATGTACTAATCAAATTGATGTTTAATATTAATCGTTAATTCATTATATTATTGCTATTAATTTCCGGACCCTCGTGGTCATCCTTAATAAGACCAGACGATTTATTTTTCTTTAAATCTGCCTCTCAAATATATAATGCAATTTTAATAACTTTATTAGGAACTGTTTTGTGTACAGTTTCAATGTACCAATGTGCGTCAGTTCTAAGGCAGGTAGTCTGACCTTAACTAACTTTCGGATCATGATGTTAAACTTCGCGCGTAAAATGTTCGTATCTAAATTAACTTATTGATTACGCAAATAAAACAAACGTATATGGATTTTACATTCCATTATTTACATCAGATAATTAACCCCGATCATCTTCCATGGCCTTAGAGGAATCATTGGCGGTTTTCACTGTTGAGAAGATGGATACCCTAATAAACAATGGCCTTGAATTTTCATGCGTATATTTATGATACTTGTAGGCATAATCTTTACAGAATAAAAACCGCTCTCGAAAGAAAAGTGCTGTCAGTCCTTTTAATACGAGAGAGAAAAATTACGCGGGAAAAATATGTCGTGAAATCTTGGCACGGGGAGAATTTTATGAGTAAATACAATTTTCAAATCACATCGTCCTAACGCTGCATGTGGCAGGTCGGATTTATGACAAGGTTTTCGGTGCTTGAGAGGATGGGAACGGGTTGTAGTTAGTAGTAGAGAGAAATGGTACCGGTACTTTTAAGAATGACAGTGTTGCCACATTTCTCAAGAACAAATGGGCGGACTGAACTCATCGGCAACTTGTGAAATTTGTTGAGGGAGTACAAGAAATTTCCAGCTTTACCAAAAGGCCGTGGTTCGCACCACTACTGATTTTCTTCAAGCAATAAAAATATTTTGAATTTTAATATCAATTTAAATAGTTTAGTCAAGAGTTTACTGCAATAATTAGGCCTAATCGTATGTGTAAGAAAGGCTTTTTCTATTATCCTGTAGTTTAGAATATCCAGCTGTCCTATGAAAACTTTACAGATGGCAGCATAATGGGCAAGAAATGTTAAAAATAAATCTACTTTCTCCATTATCTTCTATTAAACACGATAGCATTATGCACAGAGAGTGTGAAAAGGTAACAAGGGTTTATGAAATTCCTTGAATTGTGTGAAACGTCTGTATTCTTGTTACGTAATTTTTAGGTTAGACAAGAAATGTATTGAAGAATTAAATAAAATACCTATTACAACAGACAGGATGAGAACACCAGATCCAATAATTAGATAATGGCGCAGAAGGATGGGGAAATTGGAAGAGAAATAATTAAAAGGTACTGATCGCGCACTCTTGCAACGGAATTTGGGCTGTGAGGAAGAATCTATGTGAGCTGTGAGCTCCGAGTCTGTTGGCTACTTGTTTCGCTCCGTTTCGTTTCCAAAAGAAGCCATACTAAGGATTTCCATCACCATTTAAAAAGTACGTCTGCCTCTGTTGGGTATGACAAGCACTTGAGAACATGTACTACATTTCTTATTCTAAATATTCAAGGTAATTCAAGAAATGTAAAACAAAATTTCTCTCATTCCTCATACCTTGAGCTCCAAGTAGCGCCTCCTCTGCCGGATTGCCCTGAAGTTGGCCTGGGCGCGCACCACGCCCTTCCTAACAGCAAGGTACCTCTTGCGAGCCACCCAGCCCCGCACATGGGCCTGCAGAGTGAGGGCAGCCTTGCGGGTGGCGCGGTACCGCCTGCGCGCCAAGTAGCCCCTCACTGTCTTCTGCATGGTCACAGCTGCAGCTCGCACAACCCGCGCTCGCTCGCGCTCCAGCTCTCGTTCCAGCCGCTCTCTGAGGAACACCCTGGTGGTGCCCAGTTGGTAGTCCCCGTTGGCTTCCGCTTCAGGGCAGCATGACGACAGAATAACACGACACAGTTCCCTGCAGCAGGTGAAATTGTACAGGCTAAGTATCAAACTTGATCTGCCTTCCTTCCATCATAGTCGTGTCATCGTTATAGTCATATCATCACCGACGTTATCCTTCTCCTCCCCCTCCTCCTTATCGTCGTCACTATCGTAATAGTGTTCATAATCGTCATTGTAATTTTCAAAGTCGTCGTTGCATTCATTATAATCATCGTCGCCATCATCTTCGTTACCATTATCGCCTTCATCACCATTACCGTCATTGTCACTATCGTTATTGTTATCGTTGTCTTTGTCGTTTTCATCGCCGCCATTATCACAACTAACGTCGTCATCATCATTATCATTATTCCTATCATCACCACCACCACCATTAGCGTTATCATTGTAATTACAGTTTTCGTCTCCGACATCGTGTTCGTTGCCATCGTCGTCGTCGGAATCATCGCCGCTTTCGCCATCATCGTCCTCGTCGTCTCCATAATCTTTAACGCAGACATTATCGTTTCTGTTATCACTGCCACTACCGATTTCGTCGCAGCCAACGCCTTCATCGTCATCGTAGCCATTATTGTCTTCGTCGTCGTCATCATCGACATCGTTGCCATTATCGTCAAAGACATCGTTGTCATTATCGTCCTAGTCGTCATCGACATTGTTGCCATTATCGTCCTCGTTATCATCGTCATCGTTGCCATTACCATCATCGTCATCGTTGCCATTATCGTCCTCGTCATCATCGTCGCCATTATCGTTCTTGTCGTCACCTTCGTCGCCATTATCGTCCTCGTCGTCATCATCCACTTCGTTGTCATTATTGTCCTCGTCATCATCGTCATCGTTGCCATTATCATCGTCATCGTTGCCATTATCATCGACATCGTTGCCATTATCGCCCTCATCATCATCGACATCGTTGCCATTATCGTCGCCATCGTCATCGTTGCCATTATCGACCTCATCATTATCATCATCATCGACATCGTTGCCATTATCATCATCGATATCGTTGCCATTATCGACCTCATCATCATCGATATCGTTGCCATTATCGACCTCATCTTCATCGACATCGTTGCCATTATCGTCCTCGTCATCATCGACATCGTTGCCATTATCATCATCGATATCGTTGCCATTATCGACCTCATCATCATCGACATCGTTGCCATTATCGTCCTCGTCATCATCTTCATCGTTGCCATTAACGACCTCATCATCATTGACATCGTTGCCATTATCGTCGTCATCATCATCATCGTTGCCGTTATCGACATCATCATCATCGACATCGTCGCCATTAACGTCATCGTTGTCATTACCGTCTTCGCCACCATCACTCATCACTTCCATTATCATCGTCATTCTCGTAGATGTAAAGCCAATATAATCGGCTTCGTCGCCAAGAACACGGCCATCATCATCATCATCATCATCATCATCATCATAGTCGTAAACATCACTGCCGTCACAGTTGGCATCATCATGGGCAGCAATCAGTAGTGTCTTTTCAATTAATTTCATAATACCATTTTGATAAGCGTGTGCTATGAAATGTCGAGTAGGATACTCAAGACAATCAGAAAATGTACGGTATACATCAGTGTTAAGACACTCTGAGATAAAATAATTATATCCCAAGTAGTGACTTCAAAATTAGTATCTTCCATGAGAGGGTTAAAAAGTAATTTTCAGGATGAAATGTGACATGTAGACTTCCAGGAATCGAAACACATGTCTCAGTTAAGAACTACAGAGACCTTCTTTTAACAAAATAAAATGATACAGAAAAGAGGGAGAGGGGGAGGGGGGAGGAGAAGGAGTGGGAGGATGGTAGGGAGGGAGAGAGAGAGAAAGGAAAGAAGGAAGGAAGGAAAGAAAAAAAGGAAATAAGGAATGAATGAAAGAATAAATAAATAAATAAAGTAAAGGTAGGCCTACATAGAGAAACAGAAAGAAAGAAGAATAAGTATTGCGTCAACCTGAAAACATGAGAGTTATAGATAATGCAATTAAAATAAATTAGGAACTCTTCTACGCAATGTCGTGTAACTATGCTAGCATTTCAAGTACTGTGAAGCTATAAATCTCCTTATCTCTTTGCAACATCTTCACAAGCTGAACAAAATCAAATAACAGTCTGCAAGTGAACAATTACCTAACAGTTCTTGTTACTGCGCGAGTTATGCTTGGGTTCACCAATGTGCAAACATTAAAAAGTCACAGTTTGCACACACTGCACTTATTTTAGCAAAGTTTAGCACTGAATAAGTCTCACGAGTAGTAATTTCTCATACCTGTATGGGGTTCCTCTGGTAAGGCCCCCTACTCTCTGAGGCAGTAAGTAGCGGAACCTTTCTACAAACTGAGCAAAGCGTAGTCTGACAGGATAGCCCATCTTCCTTATGCGAATTGTTTCCAGCATTCCAGTGTATCGGAGTTGTTCCAAAACTATTGGCATATCAAACTTCATCGGTGCCTTGTCTGAATTAGGTTTAATGCAGCGAACAAACCATGGATTACACCTGGAAAACGACATACAAACATTCGTTAACTCTCATCTCCTATCTGTTAATACAGAAGTTGCAGAAAGATACGTTTCATTTTGAAGAGCCTACCGATTCTTCACTTTATAAATGAGAATTTGTGAAACTTTCATCTTACCGTAACTTCTATAGAGTATCTCTATCTCCCTGCCTCCTGTACCTCTTAATGACGTGTACACAATGTAGACACTACCCGTTGAACCAAAATGAAACATTTAATTCCACAAAAATAATAAAATTATTTGGAGTGCAATAATTTTATAATCAATTTCCATATTAGTTCAACTTTATGTACCTTAATCATTAATATTTTAAAAGGTTGTAAGTAAATTTTAAATTAATATCCTTCAAAATTATAAATACATATTAAATTGAGCTATTTAAGACTTGATGGATTTATTTAGCTATATTTGTTATCGGATTGTTTATTGGAATTTTGGTATGAAATTGGAATTGTAATTAATTGTTTTGTAGAATGGCGGATTAATCACTAGGCCAACCTAGACCTTAGCCTTGGGTCATGGACACTGAGGGAGTACACAACGTGGCCGTAATGCAAGACGAATTTCGAAATCGCGGACAATTTTTTTCAGTTGAAGTTATCAAAATTTTAACCGAAATCATGCTCTCTTTTACTTCTCGATTTGCTCGGCAACTTACAGCAGAATCCTGAAGGACTAACGATTTATGGACTACCTGAATCAAAGTACGACTTAAACTCGTAATTGTTTTAAAGATGCCCTAAGTCAACAGTCGACAAAATATAAAACAAAACAAGAAATCTGAAAATATAATTACGTAAAATAAAACACAACTTTAATTAAAAGCTCAAAGTTTCCCTCGTCCGTACTCGTCATTTCAGTACGTTTCATTGTAAATTGAAGCAATAAAGTACCAGGGCAAACTAAATAATATAACACCAAAAACTTAACTTATTTTTTTGTTTTTCATATTCTCGTTTAAAGTAATTAATTGTTACTGTGTAACTATTAATTTTCCAGTTTCATTTAACAGCAAGTAACGCATTTCTTTCTCACTTAATGTTTTTTAAGTAATGATAGAGCACATTCATAATAATTTCAATGAAGTGTGCGTAAAATGTAGGCTAATGTTGGAGATGCACGATTTGTTGGGTGGGAGAGGCAGACCTTCAATAATGTTTCTTTTTTACATTGGGGAATTTCACACAGCAAGCCAAAAAAAAAAAAAAGGCATAGTTAACCATGGGTTGCAACATCTAAAGATCTCCTACTAATACTACCTTTGCAATTCCCTTAACTAATCAATACTTCAACGTACATTTAAAGTGCTGAATTTATATATGTAAATCATTAACATTTTACTATAGAAATGTTCATGAGTATCCTATTTTATTTTTACTAACCCACAGAAAACGGTACATTAAAAATTATTATGATCTATAAAAACGTTCCAATTCCAGAATTTGATAGAATTGAACTTGAAGAGGTGAGCTTTTCACCTTTTTTCTTTTTCATTATAACATTGCAAAAAATTTATACATATTTTAAGAAAACTAAGTTTTGTTTAATGTTATTTAGAATGCTGCTTGTTCAAAGTTTGGACGAGGTCTTACTTGGACATGGACTCCAAGAGGTGTTGCAGTGAGTCGTGGAACCGTGCGGCAACCGTTGGTGTGCGTGGCTTCATCGTAACGAACCTCCCATTAGCTTTGTTGATGGTTTTGGCTGCTTCGTGACTGGATCGAACATTCTGGAACATCTTGCTCACCATCTGAAAAAAGTTTTCATTATTATTTCGCAACTGGGACCTTTAATATTCTTTCCATATAAATAAGATACTCCTGTCATTCTCTCAAGCTCAAGTGCCTGATTAAATACAATGCTAGCGGATATAATACAGTGCTGAATTGCTAGGGTTGACACTCCCTCACGGAGTAGGGCCTAAATAACGTGAGAAGATGGAGAAACGATAAAATATGAATAGAAGAAACAGGACCATACAGAGAAAATCTGTCTACTACCATTTTATCTACCACAAATTGGATGTAGCCTACAGATACGGAATTAAATTTTGGAGCGAGTCTTGATGGGAGTTCACCTGTATGTGGGCAACAATTTCACACGACTGTCCACAAGTAGCATGTATACAGGGGCTCTTGTTTACTGCACATGCACAGTTTGTATAAGTAAAAGGTATATAATAAAGGAGTTCCATATTTTATTTCCGTATCTGTACAAAGTGTCTGATTTAAGCCGTTGTTTTGTTTAGGCAGCCCAAATATCAGTCCAGACATGTGGGAGGTATTTAATGGTTTCACAGGCGGAACCAGAGGCATGTATAACGTCCACTGACATCGTCACGCGAATGTTACGAATTTTAGGACTCCAAGCACTAACATCAAGTCCTCCAGAAAACAGACGAGTAAGAGAAATTCTTTCTGCTCTTAAAATGCTACAAGGGTTTCATAAAGAGGTAGTTTTTCAATGGATATCCATTATTTGACCTTCCAATAATAATCGATTAATATATTTATTGAAAACTATTGCAATTATTATGTATGATACAACTATTAAAATTACACTGCAACAGTTGGTAATGAAAAGGCTGACTTTCTGGCCAAAAAAGGAACAAACATCAAACAAACTCAAAATAATACAATCTCCTTTCATGGCTCAAAAGTCAGGATCAAATACATAGTCTAGTCCTTTTGTAAACAGAAATTCCTGAAGAAAAGCGAAGGCAAACCTCGGAACATTCTGCTAGACCAGGTATGCTCATTCTCTGACTCGCGATTACGTTCTGTAATCACAACCTTCGAATGTAGAGCGTGCTGTTCCTCGTTCGAAGCTCGACGGATGACTGCGGAAGGCAGTTCAAGTACTTAGTAAACGTACGAACAGTGCGGGACAATGACAGTCAAAAGCTTCTGTAAGCAAACGATCATTCCCTACAGTGTGGGAGGAAGACTATTTTTGTTGTGCGTTCGGTGAAAACGTGAAGTGTTTAATTTTTGTAATGTAGCCTACTGTCAGGAATACTACTGAGCAACATAAAACGACATTATAGGCTCTGCCATCCAGAACATGCCGAAATGACAGGTAAGCTGTTTTCTGTAATATGTATTCATATACCAAGGTTGTTATTATTATTATTATTATTATTATTATTATTATTATTATTATTACTGTTATTGTTATTGTACTGATTTTATTCCAACAGAAATACATGTTATGATAAAATAATTTTTTTCAGGGATGCAACGTGCGCTACAGTTTCAAGAATTGAAAGTATTTCATGAAAGACCAAACATTGAAGAGAGTCGAACAATTCAGAGTTTATGTTTAGGAGCAAGTTATGTAGTAGGTTAGGAATTAGCTAAGGCACTAAAACCCTTCACGGATGGTGAATTTGTACAGAAATGTATGGTAAGAGTTGCAAATATACCCCGTCCTAAAGAAGTTGATAATTTTCAAAGAATACGACTTTCACGACCTAGTGTTATGAGAAGAACACAGGATATTTAGGATGAAATAAAAAGACATGTTCAAGAGAAAATACAGTCCTTTACAGCATATTCTCTTGCAGTTGATGAGAGCTGTGATGTCACAGATATACCTCAGCTGGCCATTTATATTAGGGGTATGGACATTGACCTAAATATTTTTTAATATTTATTATATTTAGTTATTTTGAAGGAAACTACAACTGGCGAAGACATTTTTAATGCTGTCGTAAATTCAGGAGACAATAATTGTTTGAAATGGGAAAATTTAGAATGTCTCGCAAGTGATAGTGCTCCAGCAATGGTCGGAGAAAAACGAGGTTTGGTTGGAAGGATGAAACACTTCTTAAGTAGTGCCTGAATAAAATATAATTAATTATATCTCTGTACTGGAACAACTCAAATCTGAATTCACAGAACATAGATTTAGTGATTTTAGACGTATGGAGAGTGATATTAATCTCTTTGTTAATCCTTTCAGAGTTAATGTACAATCCGTGAGTGTGCAGTTCCAGGACGAATTAATTTATTTACAAAGTGACGTAGAATTCAGAACTAAATGCAGAGAATATGACTTGACAAAATTAAAAAAATGAACAAAACGAAATATCCCAATATGACTTTATTCGCTGCCACAATGTTAGCTACCTTCGCCTCGACATATGTGTGCGAACAATCATTTTCGAGAATGAAGGTTGCTAAATCAAAACATAGGTCCCGATTAACAGATGAGCATCTTTTGAGCCAGCTGCGCATTGCAGTAAATTCGTTGGAAATAGATTTCCCATTACTTGCAGCAAAGAATGCACATGTTGAATAAACCGCAGTGTGTGGTGGAATATGAAAATAACATTATCTATGATATAATATCATAACTATATTAAACATAATAAATAATGCAATAATTGAATATTACAGTGTATACCGTTTCCTTTTCCAAATTCAGTTTATAATCCTTATTTGTAAGTGTGAGAGCAATGTCACGGGCGGTACTGCAATGTAGTTGCGGAGCCCAGCTTGTACACTGTGTGTGTTATGCAGTGCAGCATCATCCGTGTAATCGGGGCTTCTACAATTTTGAGCATACCTGTGCTAGACGGTAATAACATCCCAGATTTATCACGAAAAAGGCTGTTGCTATATTTAGTTTAACAACCGGATATGATTGTCTCGCATCTCATCTACATCGGATTAATATCTACCAGCATTCACGGTGCAACCTCTGTAGAAATCAGAACTCCATCATGGATAAAGAACATTTGCTACAATGCCCAGCAATAAAGAAAATAGACGCTGATTTACTATCGCAGCTCACCAAATACTATTGGGGCGCCCGCAGGACAACGAAGGAAATCGAAGATCCTTAGCATTGGTCAACAACAACTACTTTATCTGAAGTTAAAAAGAAACACATTGTAACAGTCCTATAAATATAAAAAGTTTGTAGAAATCAATGTATGAAGTACAATAATCAAACAAACAGTTGAAACATACAGAACACTAAAGACAATACTATATTTAACTAATACACACGGCACTACTAACGTACCTTTAGTACAAGAAAGTCTAACAAAAATAAAGAGTGCAAATCTGGCTTTCAGGCACAAGCTACCTGTGAAGCGGGTTTGAGTTGTGTGGATATAAAGGGAAGAATTGTGACGGTGTCATGTATAGTTCCTCGGGTAGCTCAGTCGGTAGAGCAGCGAAGCGAAGGGTCCCGAGATCGATACCCGACCCCGGAACAATTTTTCCCTTCAAATTATTCGAAAATAAAGAGTTTTGGTTTCTGTGCTTTTCAGTATTGTACGTACTTTTGGTAGTGCGTTCGGATTATTGAGGTTCTACTATACTGGAATTTGAACTAGATCGATAGTGAAGCACCGACTTGTACCCGATGTATTAAATCAGTTCTTTACGCACCTGAATCTTACTGCTGATGAGCAAGTCGACAACGTCTTGTCTGAGGGTATCCCGGTTCTTGTCCAGGAAGCCGTCCACACTGTACCACACCTGGCCCGCGTAATGCTTGACGGCAAACTCCATGCTGGACATGCGTGGCCTGGAGTACAGCTCGTCCAGTGCATGGTTGTAGTGACACTTCTCCAGGAATGACAAATCCGTCGCCTTGGGGAAATTAGACTCGTCATCCAGCAGATGCAGTATGCCCACCGGTTTCTTTGCGATCAGGTGGATCACGGGCAAGTTATCCTGTGAATCATCCAATTAACTCTCAAATTATGCTACAAAATTATCAATCAGTTTACTAGTACAAATTAAAGGATAACTAGTCTAATGTTTCTACTGATTTTTGTATCATTATCAGGTAGGTCACATTCCTGTGTTATTCATACTGTAAAAGCTAACATGGAGTGGTGATCAAACTATTTTAAAAATGTAAGAACCTGTATGTGTTGAGGCCTTATGAGAGACTCTGGTTTAATTTTTACAAAAAATGTCGTGAATTCGAAAATCTACCATCTCTAATCATCAACAATCCGCTCATTGTCAATATACCGGTACTAGGCAAGTTAGATTAGTTTTCGAGTATGCCCTACGAAGTGCACATGAGTTGGTTTACTTTTTATTATAAGCCACTTTATATCTAAAAACTTTAATCTTATTCTGCTCTTTCCGCAAGTTTCAATTTTCAGAACCTTTGCAACAATATTAGGAGATCTCTACTTTGTTAATTTAAGCATCACAGATCAATCAATTCTTAAAATCATTCTGAACGTCTTAAAACTACAAAGTAGAGAAGCTGTTTTTAGTGTCTTCCTGAAAATGTCATGCTAAGGACTTTTATTGTTCGTAAAATCATTTGATGTAAACGGGGTTCGAACTTAGCTCTTGAAGAACTGATCTGATGACGAGTATGGTAAGTATTTTTTTTTCAAGAATGAGAAATAGTCGACAAATTTTGCCTCTAACCCTATCAGCAGCGACAGAGATCTTTCACGTGTCGTAATTCTATGATACGGAGCCCATAGTTTTACTTCTCTACCGAAAGAAACCATGATAGGAAATGTATCGCTTTTGGTAGACTTTGTAACCGCGAGCATAAGATAAAACAGCACGCTAACCATTAGGTCACCGAAGACGAATCAAGAACAATCAATATTATTAGTAGCCTACAGCCTAGTTTCTCTCGTTGTTAACACAAATCAGATGATTGCATTATTTATTAGATATGTTTAACTATTAACTGAATGTGTTAATAACAGTCTGCGTTTTCTCTTCTACACTTTCAAAAGTTAAATAAATTCGTTAAAAGATATGAAGGAAATAATGTAAAAAGATGTAAACTTGAATAGGCCTATAGTTCAGAAGAGAATTTCGCCAACATTAAAAATAATAAAATAAAATTGATAGACACATATTCAATGAAGAAGATATGTTTAAAACGCTCTGGCTTACAGATAATCTCGACATTTACAAGTCAGCAATCTTAGAAGATCCCTAAAATATCATATAAATGATTATATATGTTGATAAATATGAAGTGTGTGCAAGTAGGTAGAATCCTAAGTTTTGCCTTTTTTTCATCATGCATATAATTACGTTAACATTTGTATGGTAGGCCTACGTCTAAAAAAAAACCTTTTCATGTGCAAACGCATGAAACTTCTTTGGATGTTTAAGAAATTCGCAATGCACTCATTTCACTTAGTAGTAAACATAATTAATTTAATTGCAATAAATATTAAAATATGTCTAACTTCTACAAAACATTTCTTCCATGAACGTAGAAAGTAAAAAGTAAAAATTACAGTAATTTCTAATATTGGCCTAAATATAGTGTCTACATGGAAATAACGAGTTTTGAAAATGCAATAATTACACTCACCGTGTAACTAATGGTCTGCCATTCGATCTTCTCCTTGGCGTATTCCTGCTGCTCCAACTTGAAAATATGTTTGTTGAAATAGAACTGCAGGTTTTCATTTGCGTAATTTATACAAAGTTGTTCGAAGCTGTTCTCCTGTAACATTCAAAATGCGTATCATGTGATTTCAAGGTGATTATACTGCAGGGATGTCAAAGCGCCTGTATTACGTACTCATACTACAAGCAATACAAATCCAACAAGGTTCGCCTTTTAGCAAGATGAAGTACAATAAATAATCGCTCTGAAGTAAATGTTGTGCGGGTTCTTGAGAACACGCAGTGCAGGCGCTTTGACATCTCTGTTATACTGCATTCTGGTATTCAATTTTAATGCTTTAATAAATTACACACATAAACATCTTACGATTCAGAATAACAACAAGAGGACAGTAGAAAAAGATAATAATAATAATGATAATAATAATAATAATAATAATAATAATAATAATAATAATAATAAAGGTGAGAACGAAAAATTAATGGATATGATAAACAAAAGAAGGAATAGAAGCGCATGATTACAAAACAGAGAAAGAAAAGGAGGAGCCAAAGGAAATAAAGACCAATAATATTAATTTTTAGAGTTAATTTTAAAATTCTTAAATCAAAATATGTCATGAATGGAAATGACTACATTGATTACGAAGGTGAAAAAGTTGAAATAGATAGTGGTGGTGGTGATGATTATAATGGTGATGATTATGATAGTGATAATAATTAGTTGTGACTGTGATGGTGGTTGTAGTGGTGCCGATATTCATGATTTTTATTCCTTATTTTACGGAGGAGAAACCGGAGACTGGCATCGCAGAATCGAGTTTATTATGCCTTTATGTAGGAATATTTGTAGAGTTTAAATGATAGCTTTCTTTGTAGATACCGATCCGCCGAGTTAGCTTTGTGCCTCCAGACTAGCCGGCCCGGATTCGATCCCCGGCGTGGTCAAAAATATTCATGTAAAATTTCTACCTCGGGACTAGGAGAGATGGCGGTGCACAACTTCTAATCACTAAATTGTGCACCAATATACCTCGATTAAACCCCAAATCTCTCCGCAGTACATATGAAGAGAAGGCATGTCACTGTTGATGACGATTCGTCCATCGGACGGAGACGTTAAGCCTGACGGCCCCCTTGATGCTATTCGATAGGAGTAGGCTACGTGTCGGTACGGGGTTTTCCCTTCTCCTTTCCTCATCTTCATCATCAACGCTCATGCCATACACTACACTTACACATACACTCACCCTAGTACACTTCTAACTCTCAACAGATACACATTATGTACAGCGTGGCGTGCAACTAGAAAATGGGTCACAGTCCTGCCATCTATCCGCAATATGCGGAACGCAATCACGTAAAGTGAAGTGGGTAGGCGTTGGATACATACACACATTGTAGATACCGTGACTCAGTAACATGATGCCACTGATTCAGCTGTGTAGGTTCAGGATCCGATGAAGTTCCACTGAAGTGCCCTTTCACCTCTCTAGAGTGTCCTGTACCACCTCGGACTGATGTCACCTGTATGCTAGTCACAATAACACCTCGCACTACACCATTTTGGGTAGATATATTTTATTTGGTTTATTTTATGATGCTTTATCAACTGCGATGATTATCTAGCGTCTGAGTAAGATGAAAGTGAAAATGTCAGCGAAATGAGTTCATTGTCCAGCGCTGAAAGTTACTGAGCATTAGCTCTTAATGAGCTCAGGGAAAACGCCGGAAAAACCTCAACCAGGTAACTTGTTCCAATCAGGGTTTGAACCCGGGCCCGCTCGTTGCACGGTCAGACATGCAACTGAGTAGATACTATTGAAATGGTGATGATGAATATTTAAGTGGAGAGTGAAGGTGGAATTACGGAGGGAAACGGGAGAACTCCGAGAAAAACCCTCAGGAACCTTGCCTTTGTTCACCACAAATACGACTCCGCCATCACCGGGGTTTGAACTCAGTTCTGTAGTCATCGTAGACAATGCTCTGCTGAGCTACCAAGATCACGTGATGAAAAAAAAATTAAAATTATATTTTATTTAACGACGCTCGCAACTGGCGAGGTTATATCAGCGTCGCCTGTGTGCCGGAATTTTGTTCCGCGCGAGTTCTTTTACATGCCAGTAAATCTACTGACATGAGCCTGTCGCATTTAAACACACCTCGGCCGCGATCGAACCCGCAACCTTGAGCATAGAAGGCCAGCGCTATACCAACTATGCTACCGAGGGCGACCCGTGATAATGATGATGATGATAATGATAATGATGATGATGAAATGGCAATGGTGGTTGTGATGATTGATGGTGTAATAGTGGTTCTGGTATTGGCGATATGAAGGTATTTGTGGTTGTGATATTAATAAAAAGGAAGGAGAAGAAGAAAATATAATAAATGAGAAGAGAAAAATGGAGAAGAATATTTATTTGATTACCTATCTAACTCAAAATGCTTAAATCCTGATCTATAAAGAACAGATCATGCTACGATATTACTATGATGTTACGACGACGACAAAGAGGAAGACGAAAAATAAGATATTGATGATGATTACGATGGTGATGATGATACAATGGAGGAGAAGAAGGAGGACATGATGCTGGAAGGGACAGAACAATAAGACTATCAATTTTCACATTCTTACCTTGAAGTCCTCAAACCCAAAGATATCAAGAATAGAAATGGCTGCTGTGCGTTTTGTGCCTTTGTAAACTATTTGGTTGATACGAGATACAAGCCACGAAAACAAAGCATTATACAACGCCTTTGCAAAGGCGTCACGAGCATCCAAAGCCTGGTCGATGCTCAAGGGTGTGACCACTCGCTCATTACGAGCCTCCTGCAACGACAGACCAAACAATTAGTATTAATGCCTGTTACTTACAAAGTAATCATTACTAGTTATTAAACAGGCCTGCTACTCTACACTTACTGTTGTCTTGGTGGTGAGCGCCCTCTTAATGCCGTCTGGACTGAGGTGAAGAAGATGGCCTGTCCAACGAATCTCGGCGTCTGAACCAATCTCCACGCCCTCTTGCCCGTGCTTCAGCTGTTTGCGGTGAAAATACACATTCCCCAAGTGCAACACTGAAACATAATATCACCTGATTTATTTCCACGTCCTATCGCCATCAAGTAACTCTTCTAATATTAATGATATGATAATAGTAGTTCTTCATTCAATCACTTCAATCTTCAGAGGTTATTTAGAGTCAGAATACCAATACAAATTTATGTTGACATGAAATAAACACCGTGTCCCCCTTAGAGGGATCGAGAAATAAATGCTCACCATTTAAACCAGATAAAGATATAACTTAGTTGAGATTTACATCTGACAAGATAGAAAAACTGTCCAAGTTTACGCAACAAAGTTTGAAAACAGCTGCATGCGTAACTTTTGTTTAGTTGCTGCTAAAACAAGCCTGGCGCCATTTTGTAGGAGAACACGCCATGGTCAACATGTGAATACCACAACAGAAAGTTCAGTGCGTGCTATGGCTAGCAGAAGAAAAATCTGTTCCGCGAGTACAGCACTGTGTTTGAAGTACATGGATAGGTGGATCGGAAGACGAGGACCCATTGCCTGGCCAACCAGGTCACCCGATCTGATCCTCTTGGTCTTTTTTTTTCTGAGACTTTGTGAAGGACGCTGTGTACCAAAGAGGCAGAGCTAACACTTTGGAGGAACTGATGCTGGGCATCACAAATGCAGCTGCGCTAGTGACTCCACAAATGCTACAGAACAATTGGCGGGAGGCTGAATACCGTTTAGATGTCTGTATAGCAACTCAAGGCGCACACATCGAGTTGCATTCAGCATTCTCCGAAACTCGGAGTTTTTTACATCAAGTTATGTAAAAAGGTATGTTAATAAACCATTATTTCCACTTGAAATTATCACTTATTTCTCGATCCCTCTAAGTGGGACACGGTGTATTATGTGTTGTTTACGATGTGACGTGTAACGTAAGCAGTATCAAATAGTTTAATACGTATAATAATTGGCGATTTAACAATAATTAAAAAAAAAAAAAAGTTAGAGTTTTAGAATGGAAAATCTTGTAGCCTACAGTGAGAACATTCACTTATATGATCTGTTTTTAACTCCAAATCCATCATGTGGACTCTCTACCTAAGAAATTATAATATTTTAATCGACATTCCATTCATATCCACAATGGAGTCACACACACTCGCCTCCAAGGAAACTACAATCATTTGAACTGACAGTTATTTCCAAATGAGAGATTTAGTAAACACTTCATTCCAAAGAAACTATAAGCAGCGAGCAAGTTGTCTGAGATGGTAACGTTCGAGATTCGCATTCTGGAAGTTCTGGGTTCAAACCGACCAATCTGACTGCGGATTTTCATGGTTTCCCTCAATCACAAAAGGCAAATTCCGGATTGAAAATTTACTTACCGTGATTCATCACCGCCTCAATCACCAATATCATAAACATTATTCAAAATCTAAATCAGTAACACGAACTAAAGCCCTCTGCAACACACAATAAACAGAATTCAACAATAGTAAAAAGGGCCTATTAGTATATTCACAGATCCTGAACACGTGACATAACCATATATGTTATAGTGTGGCATAAATAAACTTAACAGAAAAAAACTATAAACATTTGTAATAAGTATCACAATGTTATTATATTTCATATTAATTTTATAACAATCCTTCGTATATAATGAAAAGCCACTGTTTAGTGAATTAAATGTTTTTATGTAAACCTTGTATTTTTATTGGTTTATTTTACGACGGTTAATCAACTGCGATAGTTATCTAGCATCTGAGTGAAATGAAGGTGGTAATGACATTGAATGAGCCCGGAGTCCAGCGCCGAAAGTTACCCCAGTGTTTGCTCTTAATGGGTTGAGGAAAAACCACGGAAAAATCAACCAGGTAACTTGTTCCAACCAAAATTTGAATCCGGGCTCGCTAGTTTCACTCTCAGACATGCTACCTTGTTGTTAAGTAATTTCAAAATTGTTCTGATTTTTTAACAACTCTTTAACAGAAACGAAAAATATGACAATATATGATATGAAATTTAATAAATTATGTAATACGATATTGCATATGTTATGTGATATGTCGTGTGATGGGTACATCATAGTATAGTAATATCTAATATGTCAATAGTAAAGTACGATATGAAATAAGGTTTCACAGTAAGTTACCTGAAGCAAGAATCCTGAAGATTGTATCTTGTTCATCAGATGTGAAACCAAGGACCTGCATTGCAGACAGTAGTGACTGAAAGTCTTCTCCATCAAACTTCCCGTCGATTTCACAATTCCCGCCCTATTATAAAAATAAAACATGATAGAACATAAACGATCTAAATGTAATCTCAAAATTATACATATAAACACTACATTTTAACGATAATAGCTAAACAATATGCTCCTACAATTTCTTCTACACTGAATAGTTGATTTAATTACAAGATATTTCCAATTTTATGCTGTAACTAAAAATAATCAAATGAATGTACCGGTTCTTATACCTTACACACTGCATACGAATCAAACCTTTAAAAAGATCTGAACACAAAAATATCATAACAGTATTATGAAAGTCTATTTCGTTTTATATTTCTGTAGCTTATAATTGCAATACTGTTACTATGACAGCTGTTAAATTAATGAATGCAGAAGAGAAGTTGAATGGTATGCGAATAAAAGAACCAGTGAAGAGTGCAGACTTGCACCGACAACTGTAATACAAGCAGTAAGAGAATAACAAAAGGAGTAATGGTTGAGATGATTACCATCTATAATAATAAGATAAGGAAGCACATAATTACAAAACAAATTATGACACGTTGAAAAGAGGTTGAAAGAAGAATCGTTACCTGCACGATTACCAAGTAGCAATTGACGAGGGCAAAGAATAGAATTTATGCCTAGTAGTTCATATGACACACAAAGACGAGATGGAGAGACAAACTGAATGTTGAAGGCGATTCTAATCATCAATCACTCTAGAACATTTAAGTAACCTTTCCAACTTTGCTGTCGTCTACATTACACAAGAATATGAATGTTTCTTTGAAATAAATTATGCGTGGAATTGTGCACAGTAAAACAGTACCGTATATTAAGGTTTATATTCGTAATAAATGGCTGTCACTACTATTTTACATCGTCATCATCATCATCATCATCATCATCATCATCGTCGTCGTCGTTATCATAACCATAATCATAATATTCTGTGGACCTCTGGGAAAAAAAAAAAAAAATACAGAAGAGATCAGTGAAGTGCTTTGTGTGAAGTGTGGAATTATATGGGGCGGAAACCTGGACATTACGTCGAAGTGAAGAGAAACGACTAGAAGTATTTGAAATGTGGATACTGGGAAGAATAGAAGACAAATTATGAAGGAAGAATAATACTGCAACCCTAGATCATATACCGGTATACCCAGATTGCTCGGCGTTATAGGTTTTGATGGTAACAACTTTTGTCAGGTTTACTATGCTGTCATCTAGTTGTTACATAAGGAGTCAAGTCATAACTCCCATTTAAATTGCAATAGCGACTGTACTGCCATCTCGTGTTCGTTTACGGCGGACCGGCGGCGATCCTGGCGGTTGTTCTCTTCAAAGTGCAACCGATTTTAACACAGGAAAGAGAAATCTATATGTGATCTGGGCTGCAACTAATCAGGAAGGGGAAAAGAAATTGGCTTGGTTACTGCCTATTGAAGGATGCACTGCAAAGTATGGTCAAAAGGAGAAAAATTCGGGACAGAAGAGGATATCTTTTTTTTAGCAGGTTATTTTACGACGCCTTATCAACATCTTAAGTTATGTAGCGTCTGAATGAGATAAAGGTGTTAATGCCGGTGAAATGAGTCTGAGGTCCAGCACCGAAAGTTACCCAGCATATGCTCAAACCAGGTAATTTGCCCCACCGGGATTCGAACCCGGACCACCTGGTTTCGCGGCCAGACGCGCTAACCGTTACTCCACGGGTATAGACAAGAAGATATCAGATGATAGACAACATTAATATATACCTATGGATCATATGCGGAGACTAAGAGGAAGGCGGAAAATAGGGAAGATTGGAGATTGTTAGATTTGCAATGAAAGACCTGCCCTTCAGTACAAAACTATGACTGCATCATCATCATCATCATCATCATCATCATCATCATCATCATCATCGTCATCATCATCATCGTCATCAGATATAATGAATAGATTCCTGAATTGATTAAAGTATTGATTTAAACTAATTTTCTATATTGTCGTTATCGATTTCTTTCTTAATCTTTAACTTAAAAATATGTTGAAGTGTCCGTCTTCCATTCTCTTCGTATGTTTGTGTTTGACAGGTTTCTATTCTTGAAATTATTATTATAATTTTTTTTTAATTTTGTAGCTTTTACCCTGTTTTTTTATTTATTCTGCATACCATTGCATTATTATTCTATACGCCTTCAACAAAATCAAAAAGTACTTTCTTGAAGTTTCTATCTTAATTTTCGTTGATGAGTTAATAGCGTCAGACATCTGGATAAGTAGACAAGAATTGGTTCTGTCACGATTTTAGATTCTTATTCTAATGTATCGTTTCTGGCTTATCTTATCAATATCCTTTAATATTACAAAAGAATGAACTTCAAGATATTTTCTGACAAGCATTGGGCGGCTTAATGAAAATATATTCCCGAAATATTTCCGTGTAACAAATAGTTTAACAAAAGATTCTGTATAACATATACGTAAGTAAGGCAGAAATCAGCTACCGAACTGGCAAGTTATTCTTAACAGAATTAATATAATTTTTTCATCATCAGAGGGTTTCAGAATGATGAACGATTTTACAGTCAAATGGCTAACCACTGTTAACAACAGACCAATGAAGCAACCATTACTTCAGTTTTAATTCCACTGTCTCGTAGTGATGCTAAATACGTATATATAAACCATACATACCTGGTTGAGGTAGAAGTATTTGTCGGCTGACAGAAGACCGTACTTTTCTTTAGCTTCAGACGTAAGACCCTGCAGCATCTCGTAGAATACATGGTAGTTCCGTTCATCCGGAGCTTGGGTAACAATTCGAGACTTTTCTAGGAGGTACTCTGTGATCTTGGCACCAATTATCACACCGCTTCAAAAAATAACAAACAAAAACTAATAATATATAATGTTATTAAATATATTTCAGCAGAATAATAATAATAATAATAATAATAATAATAATAATAATAATAATAATAATAATAATAATAACAACATACAATTAGGCCAAATATTGTGGAGGACACGTTCCCCTCGTTCCCTCCGCAAGCGGCGCCCCTGATATAACTCATCAAAAGTTTTTATTTTTCAAACCTACCTACTTCTTATTACTTCTGAGCAATACCACATTCAGATCATACAAACTACACGTGAATACACTGTAGTTTTCTTTATGGCTGCTACAAAGGTTCCTCTGTAACTCAACTCTATATGCATCGCAACTTATTACTAATTTATCGTGCTTACTGTACTTTATTTAAACAAACTCAAAGGTTTTCAATTGAAAATTTGTTAACTTGTTTTTATTCTGTTGTAGAGTTCTCTGATAAGTTGTAATGCCTATGTAGAAACTTTACTACAAGTATTTCAGTTTCTATGAAGAATGATTGGTTAATGAATGAAATCTGGAATGGTCTATTACCATAATAATAATAATAATAATAATAATAATAATAATAATAATAATAATAATAATAATAATAATAATAATAATAATTGTATAGCCGCCCAGAACAGGGTTGTAACCCTCATTTCTCATAAGTTGGCTTTTTCGCGAATAAGGGTTGTTAATGTTGCGCTATGTGTAATGCTTGTACTCGTATTAAATTCAGCACACATGTCTGATTGTCAACCTTACTCTAAAAATTGAAAGTATAGGGCAAGTCAAAATGATGGACTCGATTTCAGTAATTTATTATATGAAATCTAAGGAACATATAGCATTGTTTTTTTTATTTTAGTAGGTTATTTTACTCTTTATTAACATCTTAGGTTATTTAGCGTCTGAATGAGATGAAAGTGATAATGCCGTGAAATGAGTCCGGGGACCAGCACCGAAAGTTACCCAGCATTTGCTCATACTGGATTGAGGGAAAACCCCGGAAAAAACCTCAACCAGATAACTTACCCCGACCGGGAATCGAGCCCGGGCCACCTGGTTTCGCAGCCAGACGCGCTGACCGTTAGTCCAAAGATGTGGACTATCGTATTGTGAGACGTGTGATTCGAAAGGTAAAATTTCAAAGTTTTCTTCAGACACATCGTAAGTGTCCTATGTGAACACCCTGCGTAACACGACACACATCAAGCCGATAGTCAGTCTCCTGCCAAACCCTTTGTAGCAAGTCACGGTCAATGACTGCCTGTGATGCGGGCGCGCAGGTCGTCCAGTGTCGTTGAAAATGGTAGTACGTAAACATGATCCTTTACAAAACCCCACATGAAGAAATCACATGGGGTCAAATCGGGAGAATGAGGTGGCCAACGAAGCAGATGTGCATCCCTTACACATGCACGGCCTATCCATCGTTGTTGCAATGCCCCATTGAGATGGTCCCGAACGCTGCAATGGTAATGCGGAGGGGCACCATCCAGTTGAAGAATGAAGTCTGCACTATCCTCTTCAAGCTACGAGAGGAGCCATTTTGCATTATATCAAGGAAAACATGACGTGTTACAGTGCGTTCATTGAAAAAATAGGGTCCGTAAATCGTTTCATGGGAAATGGCATTTAATTTGGGGGAATCACAGAGTTGTTTACGTGATAATCAAGCATGGTGATGGATTTATGTTCTCCAGTCAACGCCATTTTCCTTCACTGCTCTGCTTCTGACTCCTTGCGGGCGAAAGTGGGAACAATGCGGGGAAACTAAACTTTAAAAATTTACCTTTCGAAGCACAGTCTCACAATACAATATGTTCATTAGATTTCACATAATAAATTACTGAAATCGGGTGCATAATTTTGACTGGCCCTATATGTACAGTACAATGTGTTTTTCCTCATTTTTTAAGAATTTCTATTTGCTGCTTACAACCTTGTTCTGGGCGGCTATTCAATTGTTAAAGTTGGTATTGAATAAATTAGGAAATATATTATTCTTAACATTTTATTCAATAGTCCTGGCTTCTAATAATAATCAAGCTTTTTACTTACTCTTTGAAATGCACCTCGAGGTACTTCCCAAATCGGGATGAGTTATCATTGCGAACAGTTTTAGCGTTGCCAAAACTCTCCAACAGGGGTGAGGCTTCGAGGATCTGCTCGGTGATGAGATTGGAGGGTGATTTGTTCACGGCTGCCAGGTACTGCATCACCAGCTTCGTGGATTCGGTCTTCCCTGATCCACTTTCACCAGATATCACCACTACCTGACTCTCGGGTGATGAGCCTTCTTTCGACATATGACCATATGCTGAAGAGCCTATAGCAAAGAGATGCCTGCAACAAAGCATGTCAAGGTTATCGTAAACATTTCCGTTTTCTTGCAGTTGAGTCTAGTTAGCTAACAAAAAGTTAGATTTTCTGTATTTCCTGTCTTCAACCTCTGTTGTATAATTCTACGATGTTAAATTATAACCTTAAAACATTATATTACTTACGGTGGTAATGTGCCAAGTATCTGGCCTTCGTACTTCTTCACCATATCCAAGCCATAGATATCGAACATTTTGTATGGATTTACGGCTACAAGAATGCTTCCTGTATAGGTCTGAAACAAACCGTTAAAAATTAGCAAAGAAAACAAATTTTGTTAAGCATCTTATCCGCATATCCTCCAGGGTTTAAATAATCAGTAGTTTGGGAACTCTATCTATCCAGAGCAATTTGAAATGAAATCAGCCTAAAATGACATACTTGGGTAAAACGGCATAGTGAAGATTTTGACTAAACGACTGTGACAGTGCCACTAGTACTATAGTATTTAGAAATGTGTGTTATCAACCTTGTTCCTACATTAATGGCATCAATCAGTAGGCTTTCTTCTTACTGCTAAGTGCCAAAAATTAAAAGGTAAGCAATCATTTTTTTTTCCTTCCGCGAATATTTATTTGATTGCATCGTTAGATGTTAATATTTCGTATAAAATTCCGATATCACTCTGAAGAGAGCAATAAATCGATATAATAGAGCAGTCATGTCAATTGATGCCCATAGGAGCAAGCGCGCGCTTTAGAGCTGCTCAGGAGAGTCTGAGCAGACGAAAGAAGTAGTATATGCCGCTTGGTCGAGCTACATTCAGGGATGGCCAGCACTGATTCAATAGATAAAGGGAAGAGAACTTATTAATACTGTATCCATGGTAATTTTTAGATCTGTCTGCGAAGTTTAAGTGCATTATAAGAATGAAAGTTTTAATTTTAATGTTCATTTTTCACAAGTTTGATTTTTTTATCCTAAAGAAATATTTTCTCAACTTTTTAATAGAAAAGTGAAATTTTCAGATATAGGCCTATTTATTTAGTAGCCTTACATAATGTTTTCGTAAATCTAATAAACCGCAAATACGTATTACTGAAGATAGTGTATTGAAACTTTTGAAAATATTCGCATGGAAATTGTTTGTAAGGAAATTAATTAACAAAGCAACTACTGTTACATTATAAGCAAAAGATACGTGCCTATGTGTTGTAAAAATGTCAGCTCTATAGCTTCAGCATATTTCGAGAAAAGAATTTAATATTCTGATGATAGGAAGTTGCTCACCAATATCACTTTAAAAGCATAATGCGATAAGAGTTTTGTTATGGAATATTAGTTACACTTAAAACATGTACAGCACCTAGGTAACTTTGCTTTGTACTGTAATATTGTTTTGATTAGTTTATTAAAGGTACCATCAATATCAATTCCAACTTATGTTATACTCAGTCTCTTTTTTGGGGATATCACCTTCTTTATGAATGATGTGTTTCATCTATTTAGTACAGTATAGTTGTACTACTATGGGATTTATGTGAATATTCCTTCTTAACTCTTTATTATGTTATTAACATTTAAAACACAACTGCAATATTAAGAAATTGATATTAGTACTTTTGTTTTACAGACAATAGGGTAAACTAGGGTCTGTTGGACAGTCGGGCATGTTGGACACTCTGTACTTTAACGTGTTACCACGCCACTTATGGGCACCACATTCAGCTAGAAGTCAATGACGGAAGTAGCCCCACTCGTGGCTACTTCCGTCATTGACTTCTAGCTGAATGTGGTGCCCATAAGTGGCGTGGTAACACGTTAAAGTACAGAGTGTCCAACATGCCCGACTGTCCAACAGACCCTAGTTTACCCTATAGATAATATCAAACAGAAAGAAGCCATATAAAAATGACATAAAATTTCACGTTACGTTTGAAGTTTGTACACCACTGTTTTCTTAATCCGATAGGCTGCTTATTCATATACACAATCCTTCCTCTTTCCATACTTAGCGCTTGATGCCCGCGCACGAAGTCTAGGTCAGAAAAATGCGCTTGCTTTGACATCACTGTAATAGAGGAACTGAGAAGCATGCAGTTAAATTTCATCTTCCATAAAAAAAAACAAGCAAAGAAACCACTATTTAAAATTCGTTCCTTTTCACATCAAATGTCCTTACAAAATCAGTCTAACTATGCAAAGATTTTAATTAATATAAACAAATAATGTGTGTATTACTGCGTCAGGTTTTTAAAACTACATAGGTTATATTTCTGCAGAATGCTATTTAATTTGCTTCAACTATAATGTCACACGTTTTTATTTGTAATATTTCTGTCCACGTACAATGATATATCCCAACAAAGAAACTTCTAATTGAGGTAACTCGTACTTACGTATATCAGCTCCTTGTCGTAGCGAATTTTGAGGTTCCATAACAGAGATGCTTCATTCAGGTCCCTGTGTGGGCACAACACAACACCAGCATTAATGTTGAAGACATTAAATCCTACTAAGAATAAGAAGATACCATAATGAGCTAGAGAAGCTTCTTCTCGGAGGTGAGCCAAATGTGAACTGCGATAACGCACAGGTTACATTATAGGACATTTGTTTCTCATTTGTAGTCTGTAGGAACTTAAATTCGATAAGAATGAAAGAAGAGATGTTTTCCTGAGTCTGCGATGATTTGTATAGTCTCGTTCTGGATCGCCTGAGTTTACGGAGGTGGGAATGCGCCACAGATGCAACAAATGAGAATCATGCAAGGTAAGTCATATCCTTTAACTTCATATTATGAGGAATAATGGGCTTCAAGGTTCGTACAATCTATCTTTTGGCCTCATGCTAAAGGGTCTGGATGTAACCTCGGAAGGTGATATGAGAATCCATGATTGTCTCTCGATATGTAAGCTTGTTAATGTACGGAATCTATTGTTTGGCGACTGACAAGCGAGTAAATAAACCATAAGGGAACAAGCACACTAAAGGCATAATGAAATCGAATAATGGTCACCAAAACAGACACAGAAAAATAAATTAGCAGGTAATATTTACAAAGATGAGTTGTTTGAGACGTTGTGTAATTCATGATTGAATTCTTATCCAATGAAACAAAAAAAAAAAAAAACAGGCATTAGGACACATTTAAATAAAAGAGCAAGAATTTTATTATTATTATACAGGGTGGTTCACGAGGAAAGGTAAAAAAAATTAGGATGTGAATTCTGTAGTCATTCTGAGTCAAAAAGTTCATATGAATATGTGTCCGTTTTTGAACGGTTACGGAAATATGGCTCTTTGATTTCACAAAAACTTCTAAGATTCCAATGTATTAACTAACTCGCATTTAGAGACAGATAACGGACAAATTTAAAGTTTATATTCACGTATGCATACATACTTAATATTCTAGACGTCGGGGTCGATGTTTTCGCACATTTTCACAGGTACCTTCTTCTGCTTCAATGCACTGTTGCGCTCGGGCGTGAATCGCGCTCGTCGCTCGGGAGAGTTGCTCGTGCCCGTTCTTTATGCCGCATCCAAAATACGGTCGATTAGCGCCTCTCTCGTTTCCCCCTTCCTTTGCTATACTAAGTCTTTCATCCAACCCCATTGACAGTAAATACTCTTCGATATGGTACCCTTCTGTTCGGAAAGCGTCGTTCATATTCAGCGACGGCACGCAAGGAACTTCCATCGCACAAATCATAAATATACACAATATCGGCGTATTCTGCAGTCGAAAATTTATAAGGCATCTTGAAAAACACAACTTAACACTTCCGATAACTGTACCTGTATAAGTACTGTACTGTAGATAGCTGACTGAAAACTGCTGTGAACTAAAAAGTGATACTGTATTTGTGTTATGTACTGGTTCTGTGTCATTACATTAGTCAAAGCAGACGATTGGACATTTGTAATGCCCCACCACCCGGTTTGTTTCTCTTATCTACATCGCTCACAATGCAGATTCCAATGTTACGTCATTCATTGCGATCGGTGACGTTGTCTCACTTTCTCAAGTCAGCAGCATATGGTAACGTCTGATTCACATTGGGGCGAGACGTTTTATCAAAAAAATGCACCTAGCTCCGCCATCGTTCGAAAACGGACCTATGTTCATATGAACTTTTTCACTCAAAATGGCCTAAGATATCGTATCCTAAATTGTTTACCTTTCCTCATGAATCACCCTGTATTTGGGAAGAAAAAATTAGTAATACGACATATTCCTTGCATTAATTAACAAATAGCGATATAATAATAATAATAATAATAATAATAATAATAATAATAATAATAATATAACTATACAAAATACAGGTAATTGGAAAATGATTACAAGATTTCCGCAGGAAAGGGAATAATCGTACTGAAAGAACAGATAGAAGTTTAACAATTGCAGGCTATATTAAAACAGAAAAATATTGGACTGCAAGATGGCTGATGGCTTCATTGCCATGATACCAGAGCATTGGCTACCAACCAACCATATTAAAACATCCTTGGCTTCTGCGGACCTGGCTGTGTGGAACTTTCACTCATGAAACGGGAAAATGTGTAGGGCGAAATTCATTATGACTAGGGACCGTATTTTTTGGTAATAGTGATACGTGCGAAATTTTCTCCACAATTACTTACTCTACTATCTAAAATATCATATTTAAGCAAAACAAATCTCCGAAATAACACGGAATTTAAATCATTGTGCGAAATATCAATGACCACAAAATATACCCTTCTATCGCAAAAATTAAGAAATATGCACACACATTTTATTCAATACTGTTTGTGATTTTTGTTCCAGTTCGCTTCTGTATTTTCTCTGTGGATATCATGTACACTCACTTTTACTATCTCTGTGACTGTAGAAAAAAAATCGATTTCTGGAGTATGTTAAGCAACGGAGACATATTTTGATTCGGATAGATGTTGGGAAACTCGTAAAGGATCATAGTGATTTAGTGTGAATTCTCTGCAGGCAGAATAGTATTGTACCCTACATCTATATAATTCGGACTGTGAGAGGATGAAGAAAGCAATATAGAAGTATGTAATCTCGAAAATTTCCCAAGTCACATAAAACTTAGATACTGTACAAAATACATATGGCAAATTATATGTCACATGTAATGGCATATCTTATTATTAGAGACCGGAATCTTAGCCACTTTTCTTTGAAGTTAAGTGAGTACGGAGTTTGTGCAATGAGCCAAATGACTTGACTAAGTGTAGTGGCGCGTGGTTCTGTACAATTAAAACAGACTACTCTCGCATCAAGGACGGGGCTGTGTTGTGTATTATTATAATTATTTGTGTCTTTGCTGTAAACTTTTAACTTAAAATGTTACTGTTTTTACAGGCACTACTCTTAATGAATTTTCAAGCCCATTACAACAATCTTTGATGTAAAATTTTAACTTTTTTTTAGTAGGTTATTTTACGACGCTGTATCAACATCTCAGGTTATAGAGTTTAACTTAAAATGTTACTGTTTCATAGGTACAGCTTTTAATGCAATGTTTAAGCCCATATTACGATAATCTTCGTTGTAAAATGTAACTTAAAACACCGATACAACTGTTACACAAGTACTGCTCTGAATGAAATGTTTAAACCTAACGATCTTTGCTGTAAAATTTAACTTCCTAAACACTGCTAAACTGAAGTATGTTGTACTTGTTTAGGAGTAAGGAATCTGTTGTAGATTGACCCTGTATTGCGCGTTACTTGTGTATGTGAGCAGGTACAGTACAGTAGCGGCCGGTGATCGAAATCCTCGGTGAGGCCAGATGCAACTAGTTTAAGTGCTTCCGATAGGAAATGTTTATGATATTAATTATTATTGTTATTATATTATTAATATCATTATTACTGTATTATTATTATTACTATTATTAGTCTATTCTTATTACTATCAATGAAAAATAATTTCACTCACCAAATAAGCTGTTATGCTGTGAGCTTCAGTGATTGTTTCAGTGTGATGAAGCAACCCATATTATGTGTTGAAATTTCCCTTTCTTTCTTTTCTTTTTATTTTTTTCCTTTGATGGCAACAAACAAGGCCAAGAGAAGTTTATTTTGCCTCACATTACCACATAACCATTTATGTTGCCCATACCAGGATGCAATAGAAACTCGCATTTTAAGATTATCTGTCAGAAAAATTATCAGCGATGTCGTAGGTATCTCGGTAGATTCTCTCTTTATTTAAAACTTCCTTTCTTTCAGTATTATTTCTTCTCGAAAAAGGACACTCTAACAATGAATTAACTACACCAGCATTATTTCTCGCATTTGTTTCTGTTTATATTTTCCCAAAATACATAACAACATTGGCCCAGATTCACTACTGTACTACGAAGTACAATAATAGAACACCCTCGCTTATGTCATAAACTGAGACATAAGGGGAGAGAATCGAGTGGGTCTCTGCCTGCCAAAGAGCTAGAATTTTGTTATTTATGACCTAGTTAGGAAAACAAGTCACCACTGCTATTCCCACCCTACTCTACCCTTGAGGCCGGCCCATGGATGGGACGAGTGAAACCTGACCAGGCCGGACGAATTGTGCCTCAGCTACAACGTTTTAAGCGTAAACTCAAAGCCCGCGAAAGGACATGAAATGCATTAAAGCCAGATCCGGCACGAGCGATTCTGGCCTAAGGAACAAATTTTACTGCAAAACAGGTCTATATACATCACAAGCCAGACCCGGCACGAACGATCCCGGCCTCAGGAACAAATTTTACTGCAAAACAGTTCTATATACATCAAAGTTTTCAAATGCTTCTACAGCGATATATGCTTCATTCAAATAACTAATATATTATATAAAAACACAAAATTTGATTTCAGTTAAGCCAAGTGACTGAGGCCCGGCCTCACTTGCCTCAGTCAATCAGCCGCCACTGGTACAGTATCTACTGAAGGACATGTGACGTAAAGTATACCCCGTGCACACTTATACTCATTTCAATCTTGTGGGACTAAGAAAACGGTCTCTACTTATTATGTAAGTATAAACAATGTGCTAGTACTTACGAGAGCTGAATCATGTCTTCGACGCCCGTTTGTCCCAGATCTTGCCTTCTCCGAACTCCATTGAGGCTGGTAAGAGTGAACACCTGGGGCTGAAAACAAAGAAATGAGCGTTTGTTAGCATTTAATGAACATTCTTCATACTAGCTACAATTTTAAAATAATATGTCACAAAAAATATTTGTTTTTCTTTTCGGGCTTTTTCAGGTTTTTCTGCTCTTCAACATTTAACTATAATCTCTTTCCTTTCGATAGAGGGAAGCACAGTCAGCCAGTATTTTTTCTGATTGTTAATAATGTAGGCCTACCTATGTGATATTTTAAGAATAGCTTTTAATATATTAATGATTTATTTTTTAAGAATTTCCTTAATTTTCACACCTCTATGCTTTTGAAAAGTGTGTGACAGAAAATAATGTACAGTGTATTTATACACTTATCGGACCAGTTTTAAGCATCGTCTGAGCTTTGATGAGTTATTATTGACACTTTAATGTAACCCTAAACTAAAACTAAACCCCACGGTCCTAAAGCCACACGAGCTGTCAGGACCGAGCCGAGCAGCTGGCATCTAGTAGTCGTTGCATAACTACCAGACGGGATAGGGGTGCTGCATGCCATGCTGCAAGTTCCCAGAGATGTTATTAATCGACTTTTCTTTAACCTGAATTTCCCCTATTGTGGCTCCTCATTTTTTCCGTTCAAGAGGATGAACGGCCTTCGTTCCAGACACTATACTCAAGAAAAATATCTTTGATTTAGCCGAAAATCGAACCAGGACCTCCTAGTTCATAGTCATTCAATATAACCATTCTTTCGTAAAATTCTGAATCAGAATTCTCTCCAAAATAACGAAGGTTTGATCCTTGATAGGTTCCGTGATTTGTAATGCAGGAAGTGGCTCTATGTTTAGATTTTTTGTCGTTTTCATTTCGTCATAGCTCAATAATTGTCGCAAGTCATTGACTCCAATATTGTGAATGTTTCAAAGGGTCATTAAATACCAACTTAATGCCTCTACCCCAAACCAGAAACGTAAAAAAATTGAATCAGCGTTTTGTGTGGTCCGGTAAAAATCACGTTGGATGCTATCAGAACTCTCTCCTGTAGTAATTCTAGTCTTCAGGCAGAATTTTTCTATTAAAGGTAAATTAGTTTAATGACTGTAAATCGTGATCATGCATTTCGTTGTTGTCGTACTGGTAGTTTAACTGGTGAAAGTGATGCTTCAACTGAATTTGAAGATTGAAACGAAAGTTTGTAATTGCGTATATTAGCTACTATGTAGAAGATTTTTTTTAATTACAATGCGATACGGTGCTGTTAAAAGATTAACGTATTGGTGCTTTTGATTGTTAGAATGTCGTGAAAGGCAGCAGCTGACGATAGAGTTCTTTCGGGTAGACGAAGATTTTCCATGTGTAGACTTAAGTTTTTTCTTCCAAGTAACAGGGTGTCGTTCTTAATGGAAAATTTGAAAATGATATTCACTGTATATTATAAAAAAAAATCACACAAGAATTATAAGGTTTATGTTGTTAATATTAATGTGTAATATTGTAACATTTGCGATGTCGAGAAAGTATAGGCCTATGTATCTTGTTTCTCTTTTTTTAAAGGACATCAGTCAATTAATGCAAATTTTGGGAAACCAACAAAATAGTACATTATGCAACGAGCCTATAATGAAGGTAATTAAGAAGTGAGTATGGATATTTATGAAACGAGCGCAAGCGAGTTTCATAATTTTCATACGAGCTTCTTAATTCCCATTATAGGCGAGTTTTATACGACTTTTTATGCTCGACCATATTTCTAACTTGATATTATTAATTTTATTGCATCTGACCTGGAGCAATGTCCCGTATGTTGTGAGATGTGCGCAGACGCGAAAGTATTGATTTTTTCCGAGGAACAGATGTGCACATTGACCTTGCTAGGCCATAAGAACCTACAGAGATAACATTGAAATAAAATTAGACATTGAAAAACGAGATGACAAAACGAATTTATTTGAATATTATTTACAATTAACGCTAATTATTATAGTAACAGAACATAACCTTCTGCGACAGTATTGGATTTCCAGCCTCCGTGACTTTTCGCTAATTCTCTTTCGATTGCATATCCGAGAATAATCGATACTTGCGGTTTTATAACGGTAGAAAGCTAACCTGTCATTGGCTGAACAGTTGTAACCTGAGTCGTCATTGGCTGAAAGACCTGACCTTTAATAAGTAGGTGTACTTTAATGACATGCATTAAAGGTCTGCTACCAGGTGTATAATTACTACATTTCGGCATGGTCGAGCATAAAACCATATTAAAGGTTTAAAAAGAAGAACTTTTACCTACGCAATATTAACTAAATTATTACTGAATAGCTTTTTTCATCTCATATAAAATCTAAAACAATGTTTCAGTTAATGTTGCTAAAAATAAATAAGAATAGTAAATAAATGGATGAATTAATTAATGGGTAGGCCTAAATGAATGAATGAATGAATGAATAAATAAATATATATATAATATAAATAAATAAATAAACAATGTTTTTACTGATATTTATACGGGTAATCCTACTGCCAATCTAAAACCGAAGGCGAGAATTTTAAATAGTGTGAAAATTGAATCTTAGAATTTACAATTTTAGTACAAATTTCAGAAACATTAAACGTCTTGAAATTTTAAGTTATATTTTACTTTTCACACTTTGCATTTAAATATCCTACATAATTTCTTTTCGGAGACCAAAATCCATAACTCTATTTCTGCCGAATTTTAACTGCAATATTTTCTGTGACAATTCAGCAGAAATAAAGTTATGGTTTTTGGTCCTCAAAAAGAAGTTATGTAGGATATTTAAATGCAAAGTGTGAAAAAAAATGTAACTTAAAATTTCAAGATGTTTAATGTTTCTGAAATTTGTACTAAAATTGTAAATTCTAAGATTCAATTTTAACTGCAAAATTTTCTGTGAGAATGCAGCAGTGCTGACATCCCTCCTTCGTAGTTTCACTTTGTACATTGTTCGCTTTATTTTGTTTTCTATCTTTCATTTTGGTTTTAATTGCCATTGTACTCCAGTCAAATGCCAGTGCATTGAATAAAAAAAAATAGATTTTTTGTGACTATTAATTACACTTTTACTACGTCATACTTGACCAATAAAACGGTACAAAAGGACGTCTTTCAACCAATAATGGCTGTTTATCGCACAATTTTATCGCTTCCCTAGCATTTGTTTAATTTTATCGTTTCCCTAGCATTTGTTTGTTTTTATCACTACTCTAGCATTTGTTTCTTTGTTTGCCTATATTTCAAACTGCAAATTCTTTACGGTAGGCTACTATAAAACGTGCTTTACAATCGTCATTTGTTTACAGCATAGACAGTCAACTGAAAATGGCGACTCCGTTCAATCGTTTTGGTGAAGCTAACATTAGTGAAATAGAATTTCAGTAAGTCAATTAATATTTTATTGTATTAGAGTACTTTATTTTTTCTAATCTTTATATACTTTCTTCTAATCGTGTAACAGTCAATTAAATCCCACTCGAGTTTTGATTTTCTCTAGATAAATCAAAACTTCTAGTGAGATTACTGTTTTTAGAAAGAATGATGAAAAAGATATTCAGATAGTCAATATACAGAGTGTAACAAAAGTTTCTGGTACAGTGAAAATTTTAGTTTTTTTTTTAATACTTGATGGTAAATATCACATTTTCAACCAAATTATTAATAAAGGATTGCATCACACCACACTCAAGTAGTACCAACACCTCCACCATAAAATTCGGTTATGGTTCCTGAGAAAATGGAAACTAAACAAGAGAAAAATTATAACATACTGTTACAGAAACTTTTGTTACACTCTGTAATATAATATAACATAATATTGTTTTATTTGAGGTTCAGTCTAATTGACATATCACAAGTTCAAAATCAATGACATTTACATATGTAAATGATCATTGTGTATTATGAAAGTTAAAGCAAACGTTTTCGTCCTTCGGGCATCATCAGGCAATTTGCATACAATATCTTGTACATTTTTAAGTCTTTGTTGTGGAATGTGTACAAACTGATTAAACACAACCTTTATATAATAATAAAATGAAACAACTATTAGACTGAACCTCAAATAAAACAATATTATGCCATATGAGATTACTATTGATAAAAAAATTGCTGATAAAATATTCGTAACTCTTGAGCCGTTTCTGTTACAGGATTATTCGTTTCAGCAAAATCTTCCATTTTTAACGTATATTACGACAGAACTGTTACAAAGTTGAAATAGAAGATAGTATAAGACCAGCAGGCAAATTAAACGATTTTTCTAACACTTTACAGTAGTAGAACGTAATGTACTCGTGTTTGTTTCACTTTGCTCTACAGATCTTTATTAACAAAGTCACGTTTTTGTTAAATTTTCTGCGTTGTTTATGCACGAACTTTCGTTCACATGAAGTTACAGAATCATTATTAAATTATTTCGCCGCATTCCACTGCACTGCGGCTCACACCATTGCTTTTAGGTCAAAAGTCTCATCTAGATACGTCGGGCCACTTTCAGTTGGACAGCCCTCAGTATTGGCAGTGCTACACGGAAGTCATTCCCAAGACATAAAGAGTTCTTATCGTATGCGCCTATTATCGCAACAATTGCGCATATTTGATCGATGAATCGTGGTTGCTATATCGACGCATGTTTACATTTCAATACGGATTACTCGAGGCCTGGTTATTGCGGGTTTGTTGACAGCCTCTTGAGAGGTTCTTGCGCTTTCTCCTAACGGGACGGGCGTTCACCTTCGAGTCTGGCGGCATGACGGCCTCCACCCGGCTAGGCCCGGCCCGCTCTGACTACCCATTCTAATCAACAAAACTGAATCTTGCATTAAAAACTCGTTTACATGGGTGTCACCTGTAGTTGCGTGCTCAAACGCGGAATCTTTTGAGACAGGTCTTAATAGTTTGGGATGTAGTAAATTTAATTACAGTTTTATTTAACGACGCTAGTAACTGCAGCTGTTACAGTGACTGTGCAGTAGGAATAACTACTGCAAGATTATTTTCAACAGCAGAGATGATAAAATATGCCAACAATGATATATATTATACAATGGCGGACATAACATTTGGGACAGTAGAGATACTTGAATTTTACTTTGTAAATGTATTTAATAGATCACCAATATATTTTAAATAGTGATTAATACGATTAAAATCTTACTACTTAAAAAAGAAAATAAACGTGACTTCATAACACCAACAATTACCAACAATAATGCCCATTGTTTTCACACTCTGCATAAACAAAATTTTGTTTAAATCTAGATTGTGATGTTATTGTTGGTAATTGTTGGTGGTATGAAGTCATAATCATTTTCGTTATCAATCTATGTTACGTTTGTAATCGTATAATTAAATATTCATCATTTAAAACATATTGTGGTGACACAATTATTAAATACAAAGTAAAATTCAAGTGTCCCAAATTTTTTGTCCGCCAGTATATATATACAGGGACATCATTTTATTTTTACTTCAATTTTTATTGTACCCGAGTTTTTGAATGTACTTCACTCCCACCCCTTCTACTGATGAAGTTCCAACTCTCCTCCACACAGAACCAAGACCGCATATAGTAAACAGCACTGAGTTAGTGAGTATAGTACGTTCCAGAAATATGTTCGCGTTTTCAAGTGACGAAAGAATTTTCAATATTGAATCATATTTTCGCACAGGTACTGTCCGTTTGCCTACGTCGCATCCCGATTTCCCCCACCTGCTTCTGCTCGCCCCTGTGTAAAAGCTGGGCTGTCTTAGTTCTTTTCTGAAAACATTAATTTCAGTTAGAAATTGGACGTTTACGTAATATTATACAACTGTTTAAAATAACTTAAATAAAAGGACCTCGTTAAGTAATTAACTGTCACGTGATTTCCCCCTTTCTACGACCCTGTGGCATAACCACTTGGACGGATAGTAGATAGCATGTCTGAGTAATTTTATCTGTGCGGGTCTGGCAGAAGTGAAGATTGAATTTACAGTACGTAAGGTACTCTTATACAGACTAGGTACAGAATTATTTCAACATGAGTTACTAGTACGAAGGACGAAACTGGTAATTGGAATTAGATACAATAGTCTATAGTGCGATAATGTGCACAAAAGAACTGAAGCCTGTATCGAAATGAACGGCCACCATTTTAAAAATGTGTTTAAATATCCATATTATTATTTTTCAATTTAACTTCTTTCTCTATATCGTACGCTAATGTGCTGTAGATAGTATAATATACACTGCATAATGAATACGTTCGCATGGATAACTCAGTTCGTCAGTAAAAACACTTATTCTTAATACAGTACTGTATTCTGATTAAACAAAAACCTAATGAAAATTATCGAACTCAAAATCGCGATATTTCCTAGTTTACGTAAATGGATGAACTACTTTTCTTCCCTCCTATACCTAGTAGAGTGATTTGTTTGTGTTTTACGCCAGTACCATCGAACTACAGTCGTGGAAGGAGTAGCAAACTGTGTTTCCGGTTCTCTAAAGGTATAGCCAGGTTAATATTAAAAATGTATGTAAAAATAAAATGATGTCCCTGTATACATATGCATACCTATATATATATATATATATATATATATATATATATATATATATATATATTAGTCTGTCCAACGGAATAATAGAGTGATGTAAATACATGCACGTGGTCGTGTGATCTCCGATTGGCTCTTGGACGCATCATACGTTTCCTCACATAAATTAGAGTAGCGAAATATTTAAATTTTATTGTTATTGTTTAGTCAACTGTCCGAAGACAGGTGTGAACCTCAGAAGTCATACCAACAAGGCACTGCTTATGAGGCAACTAGAATATAAAGAAGAACGTTTTTGTTTTGTCTGTTGCCATGTGAACAGATCTACTGATATTGTTAAAGTGATGTTATGTTTTCTACACAAGTATCTATCAAAAGTTTTGTGATTCCACGCAAAGAAGCAAAACTGTGAAAGGTTTCGCAAGAATATCAATAATGAAACTTGAATAAAAATTAAAAATTCCAACGGATTCTTAAATCTCCTGAAAAAAGTGTCAAATTTATGTGTCTACACAGTTATCTATCAAAACTTTCATGATTCGAAACAAATAATCATTTATTAATTTGTTAATATGTGAAATCGCAAAAACGTACGTTTGAGACAATGAAAACACGATTTTTCCATTACAATGGTAACGTTAATAAAACCTACAAATTCCAACAGATTGTTCTATTTTTTTTTTCAGAAAGCGTTCAATTCGTGTTTCTACACAGTTATGTATCAACAGTTCCAGAGTTCGAAGCAAAGAAAAAAACTTTATTAGTACAGTTTTTGCGAGAATCTAAAAAAATAAAACTTTAATAAAATCTATAACTTCAAATGGAGTCTTTTAATTGTTTAATATGGCAGATTTACATATTCCGGACTGTATTCGGCTAATGCATAAGTTCGTAATGTTTTCGTTCGTCCTCACAACACTGCGCTGTTAGGAAATTGTTCATCGTTTGTCATTTGTTATTTGGAGTGTTGTGCTTGTAAATACGCCTTGAATTGTGCGGATCTGAAGAAAATGTGTGCTATTATGGAGTGACAAGTGGAAAGAACGAACACTTTCGACATACTCTTCTGTCTGGGTTTAATACAGCAAAGGCAGCGGAGACGGCTCCAAACATTTGTGTCGTGTACGGGGAGAATGCCATCGGAGAAAATACTGCAAGAAAATGGTTTTCATTTCAACACACAACACTCCGTACAAAATTTAGTGTCCACTCACAGAAGATGATGTTATGCGTCTAGTAAGATACAAAAAAAAAAAGGCGTCGCATACTGCGAATTGCTTTCCAGGAATGCAACCATACTTACTTACTTACTGGCTTTTAAGGAACCCGGAGGTTCATTGCCGCCCTCACATAAGTCCGCAATTGGTCCCTATCCTGAGCAAGATGAATTCATTCTCTATCATCATGTCCCACCTCTCTCAAATCCATTTTAATATAATATACTACCATCTACGTCTCGGTATCCCTAAAGGTCTTTTTCCCTCCGGCCTCCCAACTAACACTCTATATGCATTTCTGGATTCGCCCATACGTGCTACATGCCCTGCCCATCTCAAACGTCTGGATTTAATGTTCCTAATTATGTCAGGTGAAGAATACAATGCGTGCAGTTCTGCGTTGTGTAACTTTCTCCATTCTCCTCTAACTTCATCCCTCTTAGCCCCAAATATTTTCCTAAGCATCTCATTCTCAAACACCCTTAACCTATGTTCTCTCTCAAAGTGAGAGTCCAAGTTTCACAACCATACAGAACAACCGGTAATATAACTGTTTTATAAATTCTAACTTTCAGATTTTTTGACAGCAGACTGGATGATAAAAGCTTCTCAACCGAATAATGCAACCATAACTGCTGGCATTTATTGCCAACAACTCAGACGCCCTACGGCCGCAAAATTGTATTAAACTTTTTTGTTTGATAGCTATATCTCAAAGAATAACCCTCTGAAATTTACATATATAATTGTTATATCCGTATTTCTCAATCAACAGTCCGATTCTGAGTATTAGTTGCATCAATTCACTGTTCAAAGGTAACACTACATTTTGCCCTTAGGTAAAAACACAACCAAAAAGGAAAATGAAATCCTTTCAGTTCCGTCGTGAAGTAAGTTTCCGTTATCGGCGAATTAATCTCTTCCTGTAGAGTAAAGGTTAGTGAAAGAAAGTGCAATGTTACCCAACAGGCAGTGCTGTGACCATTACAGAGGTGAGGAGCCGATAATGGCAGCCCCGAGCTGAACACATCTGTTCACCTGCAACAGCGCTAAATTATCTGCCTTGATGTTAGGAGCGCTAATAAAACCCCGCACGGAAACTAAATAGCTTACGATGAATACAATGTTGCAGGGAAGTCATTAAAATTCGCCTGTAAAGCTGCTTTAATAGCACGGCGTGAATTCCAAGCTGTTATTTCTTCAGGTTTTATGAAATACATCCAATTCTGTTTGAATTACATGTTAGTTTACTGCGGACGGGCTTGGTAGTTTCAGTGATGGCAGTGGCAATGGTTGTGATGACATTCATTAATGCCACCACAACCCGTAGCATCCATATTATTCTTATTATTACCGTCACTATCATTGCTGTATTTACCAGCATACTAGTATTTGACAGCGATTTGTGAAGCTGATTACTAGAGTCCTGCGTTTGGTTACTATGAATACAAGTTACGTGTACGTCGATCATATTAGCTTCGCTTAGTACGGACAGCAAATTGCGAGTCAACAGTTCACGCCACGGTCTCTCCCTGCACTGTGCGTTTACATCTATTTGTGTAGCCTATCTGTGTATATGTCGGTGAACAACAGGAATACCTACTCATGTACAAAATACCACTTGAATTTAATAACAATAATAACGAAGTACGGTATTTATTTAAAGACTGCTTAGATGCAATAAAATATACATTTTTACCACGGTTAGACAAAACTAAAAATTTTCAGGAGCTAGTATCTTTATTTTCGGGAGCCACCACATTTTGGCTGCACATGCAATGAGAAAACCATTCCAGGTAAGATAAAGATACACTTACTGAAATGTATTAAACAACATTAACTATATATGCAGTGCAAACACACGTTCTCAAAGACGCTCTGAAGCCATTTGCATCAGCATATTTGTATGAGAGTACATTTTCTGCGATGTTCTAATTGAAGAATAAGTATCAGAGGTAAACTTAATGTTGAGGTAGGCCTGATTGTTGAGATCTACAAATGGGCCAAACTTTGCAAAGCAACTTCAACCATCCCACTGATAACCTTATAGTAAGTCTAAAAAAACTGCTTCCATTTTTCACAACAAAAACCTCAACCATTCCACTGAGTACCTTATGGTAAGTCTAAAAAACTGATTTCATCTTTCACAACAAAGACATCAACCATCTCACTGACAACCTTATGGTAATTCTAAAAAAACTGGTTTCATCTTTCACAACAAAGACATCAACCATCTCACTGATAACCTTATGGTAGCCTAAGTAAAAAAAAAACTGATTTAATTTTTCATAACGAAGATATCAACTATCCCACTGATAACCTTGTGGTAAGTCTAAAAAAGAACTGGTTTCATTTTTCACAACAACACATGAACCATACCACTGGTAACCTTACGATAACTCTAAAAAATTGATTTAATTTTTCACAACAAACACATAAACCATACCACTGATAATCTGATGGTAAGTCTAAAAAAGAACTGGTTTCATTTTTCACAACAAAGACATGATACCAGGGCATTCGATAAGTAGTAATAGCAACAACGCTACAAATCAGTGCTTCTAGCGGTGACCATTGGAATGTTGTAGTGCGTAATAGAGCAGAGATTGTTTCATAAATATGCAATATTGAAAGTTTCGAAGTAACCACATTTTGTTAATACAGTGACTGTTTCTGATTTGTTATAAGCAGGGAACGGATTTATATGGACTAAAAATATATGAAATATGTAAATATATATGTAGTTATTTTTACCAAAATATGGAATTAAATATGGATTTTTACCAAAATATGGAATTAAATATGGACTTAAAATTATAAAAAAATGACTATGTACGTTAAATATTGGTACATTTTAATCAAACTAAACAAAAAATATAATGGACGTACCTTATCTTCCAATGTAGTTTCAACAAAACACAATTTTTATTGTCTGTTACCATAACAATAGGTTACAAACATTTCTTTCAAGTGCTGAAAAGTGAATCTTCTTCTATTGTCTCTGAGGATAGATTTATACTGACTAAAAGAGCGTTCGACGTCACAAGAAGTAACTGGTACATAATTCAATTTCACAATGTCTGCTGGGGATAAGTCCAAGTTAATCTTCACTGTTGATTCACCACTCATCACAGCAACAACCTTTTGTAGTTCTTCATATCCAGGGTTTTTTGAAAGTACAGTGTCCACCTTAGCTCTTACTGCATCTGCAACTTTACCTCTACCACGATTCAGTTGTTCCACAGTACTATTTATAATTTCAAAACTTTCAGATAGTGAAAGGTGCCTATTTTGGAGACTTTTGAGCGTTTTTATGATGCATGAAAATGTATGCTGAATGTGAGCTAAGTCATTCTTCACACTCATGTCACAGGTAACTGTTTTCGCAGTATCAATTGAGACTGCATCTTCAGAGTCCAATGCAAGGAGAACATTGTTAATAGAGTCTATATGTTCGGCATAATATTCAACTGCTTCTAGCCATGTACCCCATCTAGTTAAAATTGGCTTTGGTGGCAATGGAATTTCAGGGTACATTTCTTTCAACACGTTAACTCTACTGGGAGCTTTGAGAAATACTTTTTTCACTGATGAAATCAACAAATCTACTTTAGGGAAATTGTCTCTGACCACTTCTGCCACACGATGAAATGCATGCGCCACACAAGTAAAATGAGTCAATTTAGGATATACAACAGATAATGCTTGTCCAGCTTTGACCATATAAGGGGCAGCATCGCTAATAAAGAATAACACATTATCGTACATAATACCCTTTGGCCACAGGATACCCATAGCTTCGTTGAACAGTTTAACTATAGTTTTGTTATTGCACTTTTCTAGAACATCACAATGTAAAAGAATTCGTTCAGAATATTGTTCACTTAACAAACCGATAACTACATTACCAACAAGTCTACCTTCTTTGTCGGGAGTCTCATCAATGGAAACCCAAATTGAACTATCTTTAATTTCATCTCTTATCTTCTGTATTGTCTCATCGTAGATGGATGGAGCATACGTCTTCCTAAGTGTTGACTCATCCGGGATTGTATGTTGAGTATATTTTTCAAGGAATTCCCTGAAGACCTTATTCTTTAGTTTGTAGAGAGGAATATCAGCAGAGATGAGAGAACGGCACAGGTCGATGTTAAACTCAGATCTTACATTCGATGTTGTTGGTTGTGTTAAAAACAATTGTCTCTGCTTGGAATTTAGTTGTTTGTTGGCCTGATGTTTACTAGTTGTAATGTGTTGTTGCACCAGGAACTTTTGTGTAGATGATACTGCACACTGACACAAATTACAAAATAATATTTTATTGTCAGTTGATAAACCATCTTCTTTAAATTCTGAAATGTAACTTGTTAGTTTTGATTTTAAATTGACTGAATGACGTACTTTTGGCATATTTACCGTCTTTATAGTATGATTTACAAAACTGAACCTATGTGTACTCTGACTGGCATTTAACTGTTGAGCTGCACAACTGAAGTCTGTTAAAAATTTTAAATTAAATTAATACAGTTTTGTAACTTACTTTCCCATTGTTGATAGGACTGCTAATTTTCAAATAACTCTGATGTTAAAGGGATTACTGAACATGTGTTTAAATCTCTATTGTTGAAATGTATTTTTAAAAGTTAATGGAATTTTGTTTTGTTTTATTGTTAAACCTAATATAATATGGACTGTTTTATATGAAATATGGAAAATATATGGAAATTAACGAAAATATGTACTAAACTCTAAAATATGGAAAAATATGGAAAATAAAAGTAGGATTTTTCAACCCTACACATTGTGAAACATAAAGATAATGCAAAATATAAATTATATTAGCTTTATAAGTAAATATGTATTTACATATAAATCCTTTCCCTGGTTATAAGTAATAAGTCCTAAAATGTTCAATAGATAATTATGCCTACCGGTACTTCATAAAAATCCAAGTTGCAAAAGGGAAAAATTCAACTCTGTGTTTAGGGCATTACAAGAAGCCTGTGTGAGAGAAGTCTTACAATAATGAACTATTGCGAAGATGGAAGCGAGATATTCACTTTCAATCAAGAGTTAATATCCGAAGAGTTTTAGATCGGTCAGTGAGAAAGATATCCAGAAATGATGCTGCGGATGGAGTCCGTCGTCTTCCAAGGATTTGGCAACGCATTGTTGACATGGCAGGGAACTATATGTGAAGTATGTAATGACAAAGTGTAACCTAAATAAATTTAGTGTAAAACAGTGACTATGTTGTAATTACTTTTCGAATGGCCTAGTCTAACGTAAAATAACTTTGTATTTATGTATTTTCAGATTACATTGAAAAGCTAAACCTGGAATTTAAATCGCTATCATTTTATTAATGATTAATTGTACAACGTCCTAACAGCAGGACAGAGTGTTTTCATCGTCCTACCAAATTCAAGTGATTATGTAGGATTTCCTGTCCTATCCTAGACCATTGACAAGAGCGTTTCTTTCTCTATTAGCGCAAAAAAATAAGTTGGTACGATATATTTTTGCTGGGATATGGCGGATTCTTTCAGTAACGGTGCGCGAGTTTTCGCTAAAGCAATTCTCTTTGACGTAGATTAAAATAACAATTGGAGTAAATCTGTTTTTGGTGACACATGGTCTGAAAGTATGTGTGAAGGAACTGTATTGAAGATACATAGGGAACTTGTCAAAATAAAATCGAATATTGATAACAGAATAACGTGGATTCGTGCCTCAGCAGATATAACTAACATAGCCAACAATGGCACGTCTTCTAACTCCAATAATTCTTCAAAATCTGACAAGAAACAATAAGAATCCAGAGAAAATACATTGTTTGCTTCAGAATCAGGAAGATACAACTAAAAGCTAGTTACTTTTGTGTTGCTTGTGGCCCAGAGCAGTTATGTGTAGTCCTCAAACTAAACGTGACTGTTTTGCATTTCAGATTCAGAATGGAATTCCTACATAATTCATGAAGTTAGTATTCGTTGGACTTAGTAAAATCATATAAATGACATTTTAAAATTATTTACTTTCAGATTTCTTTAAATAATCTCGAGTAATATCTGGCCTAGTATTCTATTTCACAAGCAAGTATTATGTCATTTCATTTCATTTATTATTAAAAACAATAAGTTAAAAAAATGAAATAAGAAAATGTTATGATTCACACATGTATGTACATTATTTACTTTCCTGATATGTATTGAATAAAATTTTATTTATTCAGTTATCATCCTAATGTTACAAATAAAACTAATGTAAATTGTATTGAAAGTAGTAAATAAAATTATTAATTTACTACTTTTCTTTTTCTATTTACAAAGTCAATGAAACTAATGTAAACTGTATTGAAAATAAAAAATAAAAAATAAATAAATAAACAATACAAAATAAATAATACGTCCTTCTGGCAGGACAACAGGGTACTACCAGCAGGACCCATAACTTACGTACTGCCGGTAGGACGTTACAGAAATACATCCTGCTAGAAGGACAGCATATGGAAAATATTGTTTAAGAATCTGTCCTACCGGAAGGACAACTTGCTATGTACGAAAGTCCTTCTGGAAGTGATTCGTGAAAGACATGACTCTGTACGATTAACCATTAAGGAAGTTTTAATTCACTACATTACGCAAGTTTTTAACGAGTAGAAGATGATTACCAGTCTAAATTACACAAAACGTTTCGGAGGTCCGCCAAAATCAATGAGTCCGTTATACTGTAGTTAGGAATCGCTAGTGTAATGTTTTCTCTTCATGAGTTTCGCTATTTTCCGGTCCATCGGAAACGAAAATAGTAACTGCGATTGGAAATCCTATCTTTAATGAAACATAATATGTGTGTTTATTAACGATCGGTACGTAGTATTTGACAAGGAAGTGTGAATCCGATGACATTTCTGGAAAACTTTGAGCACTTTCCCGATATCCGGCAGAACTCGAATCGTGAGGAAGATGTTACATGTACGACCAGACAGACAGACAAGCAGGTGAAAGGAGAAATCTCGCAAGTGGGTCACGTTGGGGCATCAAGGTTAACTCCATCTGACTTCACAATTACAGCTCCGGGCCGAACCGGCCTGGGTTGGGCTGGGCATTCACTCCGCATCGTGCCAGTTCTGGTTGCTGATCTCTCTCTTCCGTTCCTGAATCTCCAAGGAGCGGGGTTCTTACCCTACTGCATTGCTTATTAAAGAGTAATTTCTATTCAATGTGCATAGCTTGAATAACACATTCTGATTCTTCGTTGTTGCACTTCCAACAAATAAATAATTGAGAGAAAACCATTATAATCACAGCCTGAATTGCGATGACCTAGAAATTGAGGAAATTGCCTATAAAATGATCTAAAAACGTTAAACATATGTTTATAATTCACAACAACGAATGTTAGCAAGACGATACATACTTTTATATACGTTCTGTGGGTTTCGCAATATTTCAGATCTCTCTTTTTTTTTTTTTTTTTAATAATAGGTTCAGCTTCAAGGTTCTATCACAGTCTAGTATATACAGTCACGAAGCTCAATATGTAGGGAATATGCACCCACAGATAGTTGCTAACCACTAGGATCGCTGCTATCGCCTTATCACAGACAATGCGAAATACTGTACTACCGACACAGTCTATTGTTCCTAGTACTCTCATCACCTGAAGCTTCGTGACTGTATAAACTAGACTGTGGTTCTATCATGAGTCTCTTTTGAGAATTGTATTTTCCTTTTCTTTCTTCCTGCCATCTACCGGCCAGTCCGGAGACCGGAGTGCTGACGTGTTGTCATCTACCGGAATTTATCCGACGTTACAGTATATGAACAACATTTTAATTTATACATTAATTATATACAATTATATAAATTGTTGTTGGGAAATGCCTGTTATTATTCGATTGAGAAGGTTTTATCATCCAGTCTGCTGTCAAATAATCTGAAAGTTAGAATTTATAAAACAGTTATATTACCGGTTGTTCTGTATGGTCGTGAAACTTAGACTCTCACATTGAGAGAGGAGCATAGGTTAAGAGTGTTTGAGAATAAGGTGCTTAGGAAAATATTTGGGGCTAAGAGGGATGAAGTTAAGGAGAATGGAGAAAGTTACACAACACAGAACTGCAAGCATTGTATTCTTCACCTGACATAATTAGGAACATTAAATCCAGACGTTAGAGATGGGCAGGGCATGTAGCACGTATGGGCGAATCCAGAAATGCATATAGAGTGTTAGTTGGGAGGCCGGAGGGAAAAAGACCTTTGGGGAGGCCGAGACGTGGATGGGAAGATATTAAAATGGATTTGAGGGAGGTGGGATATGATTACAGAGACTGGATTAATCTTGCTCAGGATAGGGACCAATGGCAGGCTTATGTGTGGGCGGCAGTGAACCTCCGGGTCCCTTAAAAGCCAGTAAGTAGGTACAGTATATGAACTCCGTTTTATATATTGGCACCATAACAGTAGTTTCCAGATATTCACTACGTACAAGTATACTATGGATTCAGTTGAATCACTGAGTTCAAGAGTATTCCAAGCCCAGAGAAGTAAAATTTTCAGGAGATGAATAGAACTGTATATCTTTTTACTTTTTTTGAAAACAAAACTGTTATCTATTAGTTACGGAATAGATTTTTAAGGCTCGTACATTATTCTATCCATTACGTAGAAGAGAGGCTACTAACGATAGAGAAAAAAAAAATGAAACCATATTTGTTTTCAAACTGTTTTATACTTAGATAAACCTTATTATTTTATGAATGAAACTATTATTTTTTATAATACTTGCTTTTTAAGAATGTTGTGAGGGCTTTCCAATCTTTCTTGACTTTTGAATAGCTTTCATACATACAATTAATTATATACAATTCTCTTTAGTAGCTCAAGAACGACGCAAAATCTGTTCCGTGGGCATAACGACAAATCTATGGAATGACGGAATGCTGGCAAGAAAGCGATAGTAACCTAAAGAAACCACACAGTACCATCTTTGTTTACAAAAATGTAATTCTCTATTCTTCTGGATTGCAACTAATCCTAAACTAACGTAAAATATCTAATTTTTATGCAACGAAATAGACACATAAGACTGAAAATTACAATCCGCAGTTGTTCATAAATAAACAAATTAATGGCTGTGTGAAATATAGCTTGAAACAGATTAAATGCCTATACTCGGTGAAGTTCATAACCTAAGAAGTACGTGGTGACATCATCATTTGAAAAGAACTTGTGTTTGGATACTCTCGACCCTGTAATTTGGAATATATTACGTTCCATATTTTTGCACTGAATATTTCGTGTTTGTTCAGCACGCAAACGCTGTTTGTGGTCTACTTAATTCCAGGAATCAGCTGTCTAAAACGGTACATTGCTAAGCAACCATGCTTCAGTTCAACATCTCTCTTTAAGTAAACTATCCAAAGTATAAAAGAATAATAGCTGGTGTTATGGGTTGCTTTGACAGAGAAGGATGCACTATACCGCATATTGCTTCAGAGACTGAGGTACTGATTTTTCAAAGATTCTCAAACACTAATTAAAAAAAAAAACAAGCAAAGTACTAGTCCTAAAACATTATGATGGTGGTGGTTGTGATGAAGATAAATGTTGTGACGATTATAAAAACGATTTTTCATGATAGCTTAATGCTATTGTCTCATAGAAAGTTTTGTTTATGGGATCCTCCTGTAAATTAAGAGTGTTATGTTACTATCCATACGTCACATGCCTGACATATTACGTGATTTTAAAGCACCTGAAGTCTTTTGCACTGACGGAGTGAATGACCTGAAAATGTCGTGTGTCAGTTACTTTACATGCGTGCGATTTCCATCTCCGATTCACGGCCTAGGGCTAATCCTGTGCACGTTATCATACGCGACCCTGGTTACGTTGGCACCGGCGATTGCGTGACATGTCGACTAGAAAGCATTCACTCAAAAACACTTAAGTTCAACAACATGATTTGGAAGCGCCAGTTTTTATCCTGTTTCACTTATGCCTCCATCTTCTTTGTTTCCGTTTTCATCCACTCTTTTTTCTTATATTTCTACTTATTTTACTTTACAGCCTGCACATCACTAGTCCTCTACTTCTCTTCCCGCACATCATCATCATCATCATCTGCTGCAGCAGCAGCAGCACCACTACCAACGTTGAAATACATCGGAATATGTATCATATTGCTTTCGCGTGTTAAATATTAGGTACAATACCGTGTTGACTAGTTTCAGCCTGTTATGGGTCATCTTCAGAACTGGTTGGTGCTGCCATTTGTTTGCATTTCCTGTGGGGGTGTGTTTGTGTAGTGTAATGTGGAGTCAAAAAGTGTGTGTGTTCTGAAATTGAATTGTGTGTTGAGAATTTCATGTGGATGTGTTTTTGTGTGTCTGTATATTTCGTATTGTTCTAGTATGTTTAGTTTCTGGCTTTTCGGTTGAATATGTAGAATTTCCATGTCTGTGTTTATGTCTCTGTAGGTGTAGTTGGCATTTGTGATGTGTTCTGCATATGTGGAAGTGTTTTGTAACTTTGTTATGGCTGTGATGTGTTCTTTGTAACGTGTTTGAAATGATCTGCCTGTCTGTCCTATGTAGATGCATACAATAACAGATCCACATGAAATTCTCAACACACAACTCAATTTCAGAACACACATACTCTTTGACTCCATATTACACTACACAAACACACCCCCAAGGGAAACACAAACAAAAGGCGCCAAGACCAGCAACAACCAGTTCTGAAGATGGCCGATAACAGGCTGAAACATGTTAACAAGATAATGTAAAATTTAACACGAGAAAGACACATAATACGTTTTCCGAAGTGATGTAGTGTTAAAAGTTGTGTAATCAAGATGTATAAATATATGCTATACTAAATCGACACGGAACTAACAGCTTTATTTCTCTCCCAAAGGAAATAATGCTAAGAATTTTATCGTTTTTAAAATCCATTGCCGTTAGCTGGGTTCAAACTCGAGAACCTCCGATTCAACTGCTAGCATGGTAGCCGCTAGATTACCGAGGACGAAGTGGAAAGCGTTCGGTACAATTTCCATACATGACTAAAATAGTAATTTAATCATTGCTGTATTCGCAGATTGATTTTCTCCCCTTTTTATGTTATGTTGTGGCATCTTCTACATTGTTCTTTGTACAAGACGTACTTACATTCAACATTTCGCTTCTGGAATGTTTTTAATTGAAAAGTTTATAATAAAAATCACAGATAGCTAGTCATGCTATGTTACGTAGTAGATCGAGTGTGTCCCTGTCCATGCTCGATTGGTCACAGTGCTTCTTTCTATAAATTCTACTGTACGTGTTCCAATTTCTCTCTCTTTTTATGAAATGTTCAATTTTGAGTATTGCAGCAGTTAGGGTAGCCAGACGTCCGTATTTCGCAGGACATGTCCGTATTTTAAAGGTCTGTCCTGTCCGTATTAATTTTTGACAATTTGTTAAATGTTCGTATTTCTATGAAAACGTCCTAATGATTATTTTCTTGTTTTGTTTCCAAAGTTCTGCTACCACAAATCATTTGAAATGTATTTAGTTTTGTGATGGAACTGATTCAATCCAATAAAAAGTCATAATTTAATCATCGAATACCATCATGAATACGGGAAACAAATTTCGAATCTTCGGAACACAATGAAAAGCCAAGACATTTTTGCAATTCTCAAGAGAGCAAGATGACAGTTATGCCACAGGAATCTGCAGATAACTGCATAAAGCAAAGAGTAGATATACAAACTATGATGCGAGAGGACAAAGATGCAGTCCGCTAACAGTAAGAGAAAGTACTTAAACTTATGAAGTGGGCTCTTAAAATATGAATATTAACATGTATGACATCACCAGGAAAAATATTTAATATGCAGATGAGGCATTATGTCTGTACAAAGGGAAATGTCAGCTAGAATATTAAAAACAAATGAAAGCCATAACAATGAAAGTCATTCGGAGCGGCGTGGGTCACCTGTCTACTATGTTCTTTGTACAAAGAAATTACACAATGTTTTTTTCTCTCTCTGACATGCTAAAAACAAAAGTCGTTATACCAGCGAAGAGAGAACAGAACAATGGTAATAGCGAGTCGATAGATAAATCGTAGCTTCTTCAAGCAAGTTATTACTTAAAAACACATAAAATTCTAGCAACAGAAATCACGTAGAATGTTAAAGCAAGGTTCATTAACTTCAAGGAACGTTTTCAAGAAACCACAGCTATTTCTACAGTTTGTTCAGTTAGAAACCAGTCATAAAACTGTGCACTGTTACTGCGTAACCATTCAAAGATTGTTAATGAAGATGGAAATTATAAAAGATGGAGCAACAAATTAACAATTGAGACATGCAGTTCCAAAACCCTATAAATCAATTCGAGCAAATTTTTCAGGAAACGAAAGAAAAATTTTACTGATTTCGTTTTTATTCTGAGATGATTAGGTATTTAGGGGATATTGGCAAAGTAAATATTTTTCAGATGAACTTTTTTTTACTACATGTAGAGATCTTTGGAATATTATTGATAGGGGGCGGATGTTGATGACCTAAACATCTACTTAAAATAATCAATAAAATGTCCTTAAAATAATGGAAAAATGACATGAAATTAAAAGAAAATCACATTTAAACATTATTCACCGTACTCGCACCACAACTTTTTAAAAATTAGTCACCTTGCTTCAATGAGTTCACAGAATATTTTTAGCTTCATAATACTTGCCAATTAAAGAACTGATACTTCTGAATGGTTCATTCTCTATTTTTATTATTCTTTAACTTCAAACTAAAGAGTCGACCAGGTTGGCGAGTTGGTGTAGCGCTGGCCTTCTATGCCCAAGGTTGCGGGTTCGATCCCGGGCCAGGTCGATGGCATTTAAGTGTGCTTAAATGCGACAGGCTCATGTCAGTAGATTTACTGGCATGTAAAAGAAATCCTGCGGGACAAAATTCCGGCACATCCGGCGACGCTGATATAACCTCTGCAGTTGCGAGCGTCGTTAAATAAAAAATAACATTTTTAACAAACTAAAGAAAAAACGTATTTTACAAAGAACTTTAAATTAGTATCTCCTCACTGCCGCTTGTGTTTCATTTAGTTTAAAATAGTTTTTCATTAGAGGCCAGGTTTTCTTCATTGCACCGCGGTGTCAGAGGACTGGAAACTAACATGCGGAAAGTTTACTGCTCGCTGTACAGGCACCAGATGGCTATAAAACGCATGACGCCGTGTGTTGAACTTGACTGCACCCTTCATTATTCGACGCCACAGCGCGGACAATACACACAATCTTCTTACTTTAATTAACGGTAATTATGACATATAATACTGGGTGGTTATAATTTATAGAGTCATAAAACACACGACAATGAATTCAGTTCTAGACTTAATATTTTAACATACTGATGACCAGATTTGCTCAACAGAGAAATGGCTTCTCAACATTTACACAAAATTCCAACTTAATTGTTCATATCAAAACAATAAAACTAAAGTAATGACCTTTGAAGATAAGCAATTGGCGAGATAAAAAATAAAATGAACCAATATAACAAGTTTCCCACTTTTAATTATCTTGGGTGTGATGTATCATATGACAGAAAGAATGATCTTACAAATAAACTGTATAAATTTCAACATAAGTGTGGTACAATACACAGAACTCTGAGAAACAAAATCCTAATCGATACACAGCTCAAGTTTTATAAAATGAAAAGATTTTAGTACGAAGCAACTAAGGAGTTCACAGCACATTTTTAGCTTCATAATACTTACCAATTAAAGAAATTATACTTCTGAATGGTTAATTCTCTATTTGTATTATTCTTTTGCCTTTAAACTAAAGAAAAAACGCATTTTACAAACAATTTAAATTAGTGTAACTCTGAAAATATTGAGAATAGAAACTATATTCATACGACATTTTTTGCTCAGAATGTCTTCAGAAATAAGCTTCGTAAAGGACGGTAAATCCTCGTGAATCACCCTGTATATCTACCAAACTTGAAGAGTAATCATTGATCAATAGCAGTGAAATGACAGCAAGACTTCGTGTTTCTAAGGCTACAGTTTGTAGCTTCCTCTGCCAATTTGGGATTGTCCCTAAACAGTGACCATTATATCCATAAGAATTGCCAGAAGAACAGTTATAGGAAAAAATGTTTTGAGATTACTACGATCAATTTTTAATGTATTATACCTATAGTATATCTGTTTATTCCTTCCAGAACCTATTGAATTGCGTAATAATTCAGTCGTTTATTTAACCCTACTACTCATTCATTTCTGCGTCTTGGAGGCTAGTATAATAACTTCAGTTATTTTGTGAATGAAATACTATATGAGTCTAGGTTACTCTTTAAGCCTAAAAGCTGAACAACAAATAAAGCAGAAAACCGGCAAGTGAAATTATGTATGTATTCTACGCTACATGTAGGCTAATAAAACCTCTTTGCAAGGATGAGAATAAGAAATTCAGCCCTCGGGCCATTCTTTGGCGAATCTCGGTGACGGTTAATTGTTGCATGCAGACGAGTTAATTTACCTTGGGTGAAACCTTAATAGAATGCTGTATACATTCTCGACCTTATAAGGTCGTTGATAAACATATGCAACCTTATTTTCATTAAGTACCAATACTAACCTCTTTAATGACGGGTTTCAAGTGAGATGGAAATAATAGTTCATTTAAGAATATCAATCAACATCTTAATAGATGGCTTTTGTAAGGATGTATCCACCCTCATTTTTAGATAAAATTAAGTATCCTACCCGTTAGGGCTGGTAACTGAGCAGTAAAATTGATTTAGCCATTTTTAAACGGCCCTAACCAGTAAAAATAACTATTTATTCCTGACAATCGATCAGCCATGTTTGTTTTGTAAGTCACCGCAATTTGATGCATGTTACAATTGATTAAAAAAAACTGCTGATTAAGTGCGATAATTTGTATACGATAAAATGTATACGATAATACTATAACTTCGCACGAAAACATGACGACCTTCCCTCATCCCCTTCACCAGTTAACTGCAGGCACGCGCAAGGGATAAACCCTTAGCCGAGTTGCCAATTCTTGAAGTCATTGTGATTTGCGAACGTTTTTCAAACTGTGTTCCGTGAAACCGCGATTTTCAGAAAGACTACATTATCTTTGTAAATATACCTTAATTTATAATTACTAAAACAAAATTGGTATAAAAATGAACAAATTTATTTTAAAAACACTTTATATTTATATTTTCACTAACATGTTTTGCCTAAATAAACAAAAAAATGCAGACTTCTATAATAAGTGTTAAATTCTCATGTTATTGAAGTTCCAGAATTTTATACTTAATTAAGAATGTTGCGCTGGTAAAATTTTCTGAAATTGTGATCATTGAATAGTTATAGAATTTATAGTACAAAAGAGTAAAGTTAGATTTTATCAGCTTCGCCTTGGGTGATAATTTCCACGAACGCATAAAATCTGTTTACTCTAGTGTGCTATACAATATTTTATTCATTACTGGTATGTAAATTTAATTTTAAATTGTAGGGCTTTTCTTGGTAATGTGTTGTTGGCGAAGAAGTTCATTTTACTATGCTAATATGTTGCTTGTCATGTAGAGAGTGATTTAAAAACATTTAATTCACTGCTGTAAGTTAGAAAACTTTTAAGCACTGTTGTGAATAATGTCATATTTAGGTTGCTAAGGACGGTGTTGCTGTTGGCCATATCTCTTTCGCGTACTGTTCACATACTGTTCGGCGAAGTAAATCACGTATAAAATCGTCTATCTTACCGAATTCTGTTTTAATTTGTTTATTTTCTCTTTAGTTGGTGAACCGTAATTCTTAATTTCTATGCCCATATATCCAACTCCGCCGGTTGCGTCCGATGTTAAGTGATTAAGATGTATACTTATTAAACTGCCTGAACTTTCGATTACTTTATGGATAGAATTTCTAACGTTAGACACAATTTTAACACTTTGTTTTCTTAGCTACGCTCCTCTGCAAATAAGATATTCTGTTTTCTTCGACGGTGTTATTTGTTGTTCTTGTCGAGATCTTCAGGTGTATCAGGAGGCCTGGCTGCGGATCATCTGCTCCAACACTCATTAATCATGGCCGGAATAAATTAGACATATTGAAGCGCACAACGGTATAAAACAACACGTCGACAAAGACACTGAGAATGGGTGAAAGCCAACAGGTAGAGGCAATGACTACTAGATTTGGCAATGCTGGGATCTATTGTATTTCTGCCACGCGGCTAGGGGTTGAGTAGAGGATGGGGGTTTATGAGGGATTACCAATTCCAAGAAGAGAGGCCGTCATGTTTCCGAGCCAAGTATACTTGCGTTGTTCTATAAGACTCTGATTGTTCGAAATTTAACAGATTCTTGCACACCATTAATGAATGATTGAAGAATGGAAATGTCATCATAAACTCACATGTTCATACGCACGACTTTTCTTCACAACTCAAGATTCTTTGGCGTCTTTCGTCTAATTACTGTATCAACAACCTTGTTTATAGTAGGCGGTTTTGTGATTTAATCAATGAGAAACAAAGACATACTTCCAAGGTTCTTGTATCTGTGTAATTTTCTGCTCTCTGTTTCATTTCGTTCGCACTGCTATCGTAATTTTCAGTGCATACATTTTATATTTCCACGCTTGCATGTGTGCAGCTGAACTATGCACTGCCGCTTCCGCTCTATATCCGCGAGCGTGGAAAAATAAATTGTAGCCCTATGCACTATATACTTCTTTCATAACCTATTCAATTGTGTAATAATTCAGTTTATTTATCCATAATATTCATTCATTTTTACAGCCTATAGCTAACATTAACTTCAGTCGATCACCACTCTACTTCTTTTTATAATTCTAATCCATTCGCGAAATATCGTTATATTACGCATAACAATTTTCGTTATCAGAATCTTGTCTTCATTCAGGACCATTCAAACTCGGAGGGATAAAAGGTCTCGCAAAAAAGACCATTTTTGTGAGACAACTCATTTTCTCCGACGTGTCGATTAGGAGGTATGCACCACTGTTTAAAAAGCAACGCTGCAATGTTTAAAGGAGCCACGTACTTTTTTCCTCGTCACTAATCGTACGCCTGTGTACAACTGTACACTAAGCTCACAAGAAACATTCTGAAGCTGACAACGCTGAATTCGTTATGATCACATCAACCCTCACCCCTCAATGTGCCTCCGTGTCTGCTGTGCCTTGTTTCCGAGATCATAGCCTGTGTTTGAGCTTAGTACAATGTCTACGTAAAAAAGGAAACAACACCAGACGAGAGGGATTCGATCCGGTGCTGTGGATTGAACTTCGGCGTAGCTCAGTGATTAGAACGCTTGGTATACGTAGAACCAAGGACCCGGGTTCGATCCCCGGCTCCGGAGCGAATTTCTCTCCTCTATATCAATATCAAAGTGGATTATCTGAGCACCTGAAGGGAGCAGCTTACCTTCAGGGCCTTCAGAATACATGTCACTGCTCACGGAGAATGTATCCGATGCGAAGGGACATGTGTTTCCTACATGACGGAGCCCCACCGCCTACGGTGAGCGGTGTATAAGGAGTGAGGGACCCGTTTGCGTGGCCAGCGCGTTCGCCCGACGTAACGCACTTCGATTTCTTTTTCTTTGGGGACATGTGGAAGAGTGTGATGTTCACCACCACAGTTGACAACAGAGAAGAATTGATTGTGCGGATACACGCTGTCTTTGACCAATCACATGTTGAAGAGAGTTTCACGGTCAATGTTACAACACTATTATAAATGCAATGCGGTTAGGGACGGACATTTTGAACACCTGCTGTAAACGGTATGTAGAATTACAGGGACATCATTTTATTTTCACTTCAATTTTTATTGTACCTGAGTTTTTGAATGTACTTCACTCCCACCCTTTCTCCTAAGGAAGTTCTAACTGTCCTCCACACAGACCCAAGGCCGCATATAGTAAACAGCACTGAGTTAGTGAGTATAGTACGTTCCAGAAATATGTTCGCGTTTTTCAGTGACGAAAGAGTTTTCAATATTGAATCATATTTTCGTACAGGTAGGCCTACTGTCCGTTTGCCTACATCGATTTCCACCACCTGTTTCTGTTCGCCCCTCTGTAAAAGCTGAGCTGTCTTAGCTCTTTTCTGAAAACATTAATTAATTTCTGTTAGGAATTGAACGACTACGTAATATTACACAACTGTTTAAAATAACTTTAATAAAGGGGCCTCGTTAAGTAATTAACTGTCACGTGATTTCCCCCTTTCTACAACTTAGCGACAAAACCACTTCGAAGAACAGTAGATAGC